>NC_041396.2:187890716-188192383 GCF_900747795.2 Erpetoichthys calabaricus | reverse complement strand
AACTACTAAAACTAGTGGGTCATTTACTTTTGCAAATTACCCTATTAATATATTTACCTTTTTCCCATTCTGTACATTAATTCTCTTTAATAACATATAGAATCTGAGTTTATAAACTTTTCCTTTTAAAAAGTAACAACTAGTTTTCATTAAACAATGATTTTATGATAACATTTTATGTTTTAAAACGACAAGATAGGGTTCACTAACTAAGGATTTCTATATATAAATTAATACTTTTTGAAAATTAAGTGATAGCTCTAATAAAACAAAACATTCATGCTAAAAATAATATTTATAAAGAAACTAGTTGTCCCCCACGGCTCTGCCCATGTAGTAGTGAAACAGGACAAATTTTAAAAATCAATTAAAAAAAATGTAATTCTGGCAAGCGGAAGGTACTGTAAGTACCCTCCAATGTCAAACGCTGGCACTGTATCTGATTGTGTAGAGCTCTGATGGGAAGAAAAACACATGGCCGTGATATCTGTGGCAATCGGCAGCTACCCTGTAAAACACATGTAGCTGTGATCTGTCTCTCTCAAAAAATGTCAAACGTTACTCCTTAACAATCTGGAACAAACAGGTATCGCTAGCTAAGCGGAGGAAAGGTACGTTCCAACACGTGGCAAAAGGTAGAGCAACTCGAACGGAGGCTGGCGCGTGAGTGAGGATGACCCCGCCTGGCTCCCTACTTCCAAGTAAATGCTTCCCTCTCCCTCCCATCCCCTCGACCCACAGCCTGTCTCTCGGATTAGTGCAAATAGATCAGTGCCAAAACCTAACTATGATACTTAGTGCAATGAAAGAAGTCACAAAAATCAACCAGAATGTTCAAGCATATAGAAAAAACCCAATCTAAATCCGTTAAGTAGTTCTCTCGTGAAAAGTGACAGACATACATACAGACAGACAGATGCAGGATTAGTTATATATATATATATATATATATATATATATATATATATATATATATATATATATATATACATACACACACATATATACACACACACACACACATATATATATATATATATATACACACACACATATATACTGTATATATATATATATATATATATATATATACACACACACACACACACACACACACATATATATATATATATATATATATATACACACACACACACACACACATATATATATATACGGTACATACATATATATACACACATGTAACTGTGGTTTACTAACATTGCAGTAGCAGTGTATACAGTATATATGTAAGCAGTGGTCCCTTGGAGATTCTCCACACTGCAATAAAATTATCAAAAAGTGCTCAAATTACCAAAAATAAGGCAATTTTTCAAATAAAAATGACATAAAATCAACTATGAACTAGTTGCGCAGTCAGCCTGTCTATGACAGTTTTACCATCTGGGCTGACTTCAGCACTTTTCATACCGAAATGATTAAGAACATCTAAGAAGTTTAGATTACGCAGATTTACACTAGTGTGCTTACACTACTACTGTACAATGTATATATGACCTCACTGTAATGACTCCAGGATTAATCATGCAGATTACAGCACATAAATCTTTATAGCCCCCTATAGGCAATTTGCCTATTCCAAGGACGCCCAAATATCATCAAATGTGTCTGTTCATCATCTTGGAATTACCGCACCCTCGTGCCCGACAATTAGAGGTCAAATTTCTTACAATGCGGTGTTCGTCTAATTTGATCGGGTATATGTCTCAGAACGTGAATGCTGGGTGTCGATCCCAGCACTATACACCGTATAAAATACTGTACTACCCCAAACAAGTAATGCAAACGACAATCTCAATCTTCGTTAAACGTCGACTAGCTCATACGAAAAAGGAATTTCGTTAACTTCGTTGTGCCCGCCCACGTGGAAGCGTGTCACTGGTATATTCGTTTTACAGTACTTTGACATACTGTAAAAAAGAATAAACTGTATTAGCTCAAAGCACACACGTGAACGCGCCCGCGCACGACATTTAGGTGAAAGGTCAACCATAGATGAACTGCTCCGTGTAACTTTATCGCTCTCTTTTTGCGAAACACATTATCCCAAAAATAGATTTTTCGGAATCCTAGAGGTTTATGGGGGTGGGGGTGGGGGTGGGGGGGGGGGGGTGGTTGAGTGAGCAAGCGGTAACAGTTAAATGCAATTCTATAACTACATCCACGGCCGGAACACATAAATGAGTTTGAATTTTCAGAATCGCCTGGCCACCAACTGTGCGCTTACCTAATGTCCACAGGGGCTGCCCCTGACCCTTTCATGTCTGGGAAAGGAGCTTAAGCTGAAAGCAATCCGGTCTACAAGTGCAACAGGTCCCTACATGCTTTGCGCTCTGAACAATGTCATTGATAATTTAGAATTACCTTTAGGTTAGATAGCCTACCTGCACACCTTGAAGCACCTGCAGGCATTTCTCCCTGACATCCTGGAAAGGACACCTCTTGGAGAGCATCAGCAGCCGCGCCAAGATGTCATTCAGATCGACGCCTCCTGGAAATTGTCCCATTGTCTCTCTGATTGGGCCAATACCCTCCGCTCTGTTCATGACATCCTGTCGAATAATTTCCATAGCTACCTCTCTGGTACCGGCGTCTCTGCTACCAAGTCCAACCCATCTTCCTGCACCGTCACTCACATCCATATTTTCTGGAATTCAGCTGTACTGGGTGGCTCTTTCGTGCTCTATGAAAGTGTGGCTATTAACACTAAATGCAGGTTTACAAATGTTGCTTAACTTTGAAAACTGTTGCTACCTTAATAACAATCACAGTTCAAATTGTTTTAATTTTCTGCTTTATGCCTGGAATGGTAGTTCACATATGAGATGCTAGTTAATAAACAGCTAACGTATCCATGAAATTCTTGGATAGACGTAATTTAGTGTCCTGCTCAATCAAACGACGCTCCTGGGCTGGGACTTTGTTTCCAATCCACTTTTGGCCAGAAAGTGTACTGTTCACCTATTGCCAAGTTTTCTTGATCGTTGCCAGCGCAGAACTTCAACTTGTCAAATACACTCCGCCCCTTTTACATTTCTAAGTCAATATGTAGTTTGCCTAAAATTTTGTACTTTTCTCCACTAAGTATATAGCACGTAACGCAAAAAATCCAACCTCTTTTCAAATGCGTTGCAATCACCCTTTCACATTCAGATTTATATGAAACATGCATACACGTTTTTCATAAAATGTAACATTTTTTTCCTTCTTTGCTGGCCTCGCAAACAGTCCAAGTTAGCTTGATTTAGTTGAAGTACCTTCTGATCTGATGAATAATTCGTACATAACGTATTCACATTCTGCACCTACAAAATGTTTTTGTGCATTTTTGTCAAATGTGTTTGTGAGGGCGGGGTGCACGCCAGCTGTGTTTTTCTTTTTTCTCGGTCTTCTCTTTTCTGAACTCCCCCTTTCACCTATAAGAGACAAAAGTTAAGAGACTGATTACTTTATGCCACCGAAAAGGCGTTCCTTAAAACTAGATTTGCGTTCTCGCCGTTCTTTCCTTTATTCCATAAATTAATTCCCCCCAACAGTGTGTGTTTGCAACTTGGACCGAACAGCCTGCAGCGATGGCTACTCCCCAATCTCATTTTGCTTATAAGTTTGCACTTTAACACCCAACACTTTCCAGCGTGTACAAAAATGCATCCCCATAACACTGGTCATTTAACGTACACTTTTCTTTTCTACAAAAAAAATGTTCGCTTCTTTCACCGCAAACAGCACAGCTTTTTCCAGTAGCCCCAAACAAGCCTGTCACCTCACCAGGCGCAGAGTCTTTTTGCTTGACAGTTGCCTTCTACAATCTGAAAGCATGGAGCTGGCGGTAGGCGGGTTTTCAGTTGTACTTACCTATCGTAGCTAGAAGAGGGAGGAGCTTGATGTTCAGTCAGAGTCTGCCGGAGGCATTTCGGTAGTTGGAGTTTTTTAAAGCAAGGTTGACAAACTGAGCCGGCTTTGGGGAGGCCTTAAATAGCATAATACATAGAATTGAAAGTATCGTGTTATGTGTAAGGTAATATCCAATAACTAAAAATGACAGATCCTTAACATTGCAACAAGCTGCACCCTTCAACGTTTTAATGTTTTTAGTTTCCACCAGTTTTTCTGGCTCTGAAATCAAGCATACCAGATGAAAACATCCTAAAGGATATCCTGTCAAATGCAGCTATTTTTTAAATGTGGAATAAAAGAATTTAGTTCATGACTATTTTAATAAATACTATTTAATTTGACAGGAAAAATATATAATAAGTATATATTTTGTATTTGTTTTCTACTTACTGTCAAAAATGTACACATCACGCATATATTAGGATTTATGTAAGTTTCAAAACGTTTTGTTTCTCTGAAATATTGGCCATTAGAGAGATATTAGACAGTATCAGTCTGCACCTATGGCTACATGGCTGTGTGCTTATTACATTTAATTACTATATTTATAACATCTTGAACTCAGCTTAAAGTCTGCATATTACATTTCCCTGAACAATACTTACAAGAAGACAATAAAAGTGTGATTTCACATTTACGGAAATCGTGCTGAATTTATTCCAGCAAGGTAAATGTACAGAAAAAAATTCCATTAATTATATATAAAATTAATTATATATAAAACAACTCGGAATCCTGCCACATGCAAAAGTTCGCTGACAACACTGCTATCGTGGGCTGCATCAGGAGTGGGCAGGAGAAGGAGTATAGGAACCTCATCAAGGACTTTGTTAAATGGTGCAACTCAAACCACCTACACCTGAACACCAGCAAAACCAAGGAGCTGGTGGTGGATTTTAGGAGGCCCAGGCCCCTCATGGACCCCGTGATCATCAGAGTTGACTGTGTGCATAGGGTACAGACCTATAAATACCTGGGAGTGCAGCTGGATGATAAATTGGACTGGACTGCCAATACTGATTCTCTGTGCAAGAGAGGACAGAGCCGGCTATACTTCCTTAGAAGACTGGCGTCCTTCAACATCTGCAATAAGATGCTGCAGATGTTCTATCAGACGGTTGTGGCGAGCGCCCTCTTCTACGCGGTGGTGTGCTGGGGAGGCAGCATTAAGAAGAAGGACGCCTCACACCTGGACAAACTGGTGAGGAAAGCAGGCTCTATTGTAGGCATGGAGCGGGACAGCTTGACATCCGTGGCAGAGCAACGGGAGCTCAGCAGGCTCCTATCAATTATGGAGAATCCACTGCATCCACTAAACAGTGTCATCTCCAGACAGAGGTGCAGCTTCAGCGACAGACTGCTGTCACTATCCTGCTCCACTGACAGACTGAGGAGATCATTCCTCCCCCAAACTATGTGACTGTTCAGTTCCACCCGGGGGGGGGGGGTGGTGGTAAACGTTAACATTATTCAAAGTTATTGTCTGTTTTTACTTGCATTTTTATTACTCTTTAATTTAATATTGTTTTTTGTATCAGTATGCTGCTGCTGGAGTATATGAATTTCCCCTTGGGATTAATAAAGTATCTATCTATCTATCTATCTATCTATCTATCTCAATTATTAATAAACTACAGTGGTGTGAAAAACTATTTGCCCCCTTCCTGATTTCTTATTCTTTTCCATGTTTGTCACACAAAATGTTTCTGATCATCAAACACATTTAACCATTAGTCAAATATAACACAAGTAAACACAAAATGCAGTTTATAAATGGTGGTTTTTATTATTTAGGGAGAAAAAAAATCCAAACCTACATGGCCCTGTGTGAAAAGTAATTGCCCCCTGAACCTAATAACTGGTTGGGCCACCCTTAGCAGCAATAACTGCAATCAAGCGTTTGCGATAACTTGCAATGAGTCTTTTACAGCGCTCTGGAGGAATTTTGGCCCACTCATCTTTGCAAAATTGTTGTAATTCAGCTTTATTTGAGGGTTTTCTAGCATGAACCGCCTTTTTAAGGTCATGCCATAGCATCTCAATTGGATTCAGGTCAGGACTTTGACTAGGCCACTCCAAAGTCTTCATTTTGTTTTTCTTCAGCCATTCAGAGGTGGATTTGCTGGTGTGTTTTGGGTCATTGTCCTGTTGCAGCACCCAAGATCGCTTCAGCTTGAGTTGACGAACAGATGGCCGGACATTCTCCTTCAGGATTTTTTGGTAGACAGTAGAATTCATGGTTCCATCTATCACAGCAAGCCTTCCAGGTCCTGAAGCAGCAAAACAACCCCAGACCATCACACTACCACCACCATATTTTACTGTTGGTATGATGTTCTTTTTCTGAAATGCTGTGTTCCTTTTACGCCAGATGTAACGGGACATTTGCCTTCCAAAAAGTTCAACTTTTGTCTCATGAGTCCACAAGGTATTTTCCCAAAAGTCTTGGCAATCATTGAGATGTTTCTTAGCAAAATTGAGACGAGCCCTAATGTTCTTTTTGCTTAACAGTGGTTTGCGTCTTGGAAATCTGCCATGCAGGCCGTTTTTGCCCAGTCTCTTTCTTATGGTGGAGTCGTGAACACTGACCTTAATTGAGGCAAGTGAGGCCTGCAGTTCTTTAGACGTTGTCCTGGGGTCTTTTGTGACCTCTCAGATGAGTCGTCTTTGCGCTCTTGGGTAATTTTGGTCGGCCGGCCACTCCTGGGAAGGTTCACCACTGTTCCATGTTTTTGCCATTTGTGGATAATGGCTCTCACTGTGGTTCGCTGGAGTCCCAAAGCTTTAGAAATGGCTTTATAACCTTTACCAGACTGATAGATCTCAATTACTTCTGTTCTCATTTGTTCCTGAATTTCTTTGGATCTTGGCATGATGTCTAGCTTTTGAGGTGCTTTTGGTCTACTTCTCTGTGTCAGGCAGCTCCTATTTAAGTGATTTCTTGATTGAAACAGGTGTGGCAGTAATCAGGCCTGGGAGTGGCTACGGAAAATTGAACTCAGGTGTGATACACCACAGTTAGGTTTTTTTTTAATAAGGAGGCAATTACTTTTTCACACGGGCCATGTAGGTTTGGATTTTTTTTTCTCCCTAAATAATAAACACCATCATTTAAAAACTGCATTTTGTGTTTACTTGTGTTATATTTGACTAATGGTTAAATGTGTTTGATGATCAGAAACATTTTGTGTGAGAAACATGCAAAAGAATAAGAAATCAGGAAGGGGGCAAATAGTTTTTCACACCACTGTATGTAACATAGCACAGTGGTTAGCATTACAGCAATACAATTCCAGAATTATAAATTCAATCTTAAATCAGTTCAGGTATATTATTCAATGGTCTAGGCACCCAGAGTTGACTTAACTACGCGTTTTATGCACTATAAAAGTCTCTGAATCCTTGTACCCTATTTCAGATTTTTTTTTGTTTGTTCATCTTTGTATGCCATATTTACTGTAGTACATGAAAATCCCTGGGTGGTATTTGTTTCTGAAACACTGAAACCACCACATCTGACAATAGCCATACTACAGACAAAGTTACTTAGATCACAAGTTTTGCCTGTTGCAATATTTGGTCAGACAACAACGAAACCTTTTGACCACACCTACATACTATATGTTGAGTTTCTGCCACATAGGTATCTGTTGGGAGAAGTATTAATATACTATTGAGTATTAATGAGTGGGTGTACCCAATAAAGTGTATCAGTCTCTCTTACTATCATAGTTTTGTGGGTACAGTCAAGCAAAGATTCTGAAAGTATAAATTACACAGTACTTCTCAAAATATACATTCAGAGGATAAGATCAATCAATATACTGCTTCAATAATAAATATTAAATTCCATTCTTTCATATATTACTTAATCCATTCATCCATTATCCAACCCGCTGAATCCGAACACAGGGTCACGGGGGTCTGCTGGAGCCAATCCCAGCCAACACAGGGCACAAGGCAGGAACCAATCCCGGGCAGGGTGCCAACCCACCACAGTATATTACTTAATAACTAGCTTAAAACTTTGCCAGCGAATTTATTAAACAAAGTAGGACATCTGAAGAACATTTAAGAACACAAGTTTTAACGGACAAAATATCAAAATTATAAAATTGTTGTTTCATTAATTTTACATTTTTATTGTTTTTTAAATACAGTATTGTTTATTACTTTTGATGAAGAAAAAAGGATAAGGGTGATCATGAGAAATGAGGTTTTTGTAAAAATAACATTATATATGAACTACTTTGCAGCATAGGTTTGGGACTGATACCAACTACAATATCTGGATTTTGCTTTTCATTCAAAGCAAATATTTTATGACTTGATACAACACTAATACAATTTGCCTCGAGGACGAATTTTTACCAGAATAAGAAAATTACACTTTGTATTCATTAGGTTTTTATGTTTTCTTCTCTTAAACAACCAAACATAAGAAATGATGCAGAAAACATGAAGAAAGCCATTATTAGACATCTTAGTTTAATGTAACTGCTGAGACAGCACGCACACATTCTTGTTAAACACTTTATAAAAAGTTTTATAGCATTTTTAATCAAAAAAGTACTACACAAATTTAATTTTATTATTATTACTATTATTTTAGAGGCCATAGTAGTAAATGTACAGAATATCAGACTATTATTTTCAATGAAAGTTGTCCCTTTACCACTAATTTTATTTTTGTTTAGTATTCTAAAATGTAAATTACAGATCAGCTTCTGAATATGTAACTCTAAATACCACTATTCAGTTTGCAGCTTCCTAGTACTCATACTTTCAACTAGACTCTGTGATGCATGTTTTTTAAATATTGGTTTGCCCACTAATTGCTAACAAGGAAAATCATGTGCAAATTAAATAAATTGGTAGACAACCCCAAAACCACATTTTCCTGCTAAGAGAAGTGCAAACCTCTGCAGCCTGCTATCCTTGGAAACAATGACAATGGCATATTATACTTAAATGCATTAATGTGCGCTAAATACGTTCTCAGACTTAATTAAGTGTACATAATCTTCCAATGCCATTATGGAAACTTTATGTAAATCCAAAGCATATCACATTTTATCAAGAAGGACCCTAGTCACTCTGCATGAGCATTTTTCTCCCTTCCTTCACCAGACAGACACTATAAAACTATTAACACCAGAACTGTGAGATTTAAGAATAGTTTCTGCCTGCAGGTAATAAGGCTGCTCAGGGTGTCATATGTGATAAACTATCATTAATAAACTGAGAAAATTAAATGCCACATTTTCTGTGATTCTTGTGTATGTAATGGTATGCTTAGTGTTATTTACTATGGTTATTATTAATATTAGATTTAAGTCTGAGCTTTTTCTCTTCCTGATGTTTTATGTTGATTATTGTGTCTGCAAGGAACATTATGTAAGTAAGAATTTCACTGTACATTGTATATGTGGCAATAAAAAAGACACTGACCTTAACCTTGATCTTGAAATTTGTACAAAAATAAAAAGGTGTAATCATTCAGAATGTTTTACATTTTAACTGGCCTGGCCATTTACTAGATTTAAAGGTGGGAGTTTTTTTTTGCTTACAGTGGAAGACTCCATACAATATTAATATTGATTAACTTTGGGACAGGGCAGCACAGTGGCACAGTGGTAGCACTGCTGCCTTGCAGTAGGGAGACCTGGGTGCGCTTCCTGGGTCCTCCCTGCGTGGAGTTTGCATGTTCTCCCCGTGTTTGCATGGGTTTCTTCCGGGTGCTCCGGTTTCCTCCCACAGTCTAAAGACATGCAGGTTAGGTGCATTGGCGATCCTAAATTGCCCCTAGTGTGTGTGTTTGTGTGCCCTGCAGGGGGTGAGTGCCCTGCCCTGGGTTTGTTCCTGCCTTGCGCTGTGCGCTGGCTGGAATTGGCTCCAGCAGACGCCCATGACCCTGTGTTAGGATATAGTGGGTTGGACAATGACTGACTGACTAACTTTGGGACTGCCACATATCTCCCATATAGTAACAAGCAAACTAATATTTATTAATATATAAGAAGCTTGTATTTGCGGGATATATTAAACTTTGCTTATTAGGAACCAAAAAGCAATGTTCCCTCTTAACATTGGTAACCTATTGATATTAGAACAATAATGAAGTTTATTGTCTGATCTTTAATAGCTGTATGGTGTAGTCATTAAACACAGACCCTGGAACAGTGGGGTAGAAGGTTCTATTTGGGACAGCTTCTGCTAATCGTTTCTCTCCTCACCCTCTTTTTGTCATTGTTTATGTCAGTCTCATTAGAAAGGCAATTAGTCTCAAAATGAATGATTAACAATGCAGTCCTATTCAGAATATTTCCTGACTAGTGTCTCTCAGGCTGTGATATTAATCTAGACTTTTCTAGGGAACTCCTTAAAGGTGTCTTTCAACTGCTCCCTTGGACTGGTTCTTCAGTCATACCTGGATCTATTTTCTTATTGTTTATGGGTCCTTACTTACATATAAGGATTTTCTGCACTATAAAATAAAATGCCAGGTCACTCCCTGAAAATAATTAATTAATTGATCTTGACGATACATCCTGCGGTGGGTTGGCACCCTGCCCGGGATTGGTTCCTGCCTTGTGCCCTGTGTTGGCTGGGATTGGCTCCAGCAGACCCCCGTGACCCTATGTTCGGATTCAGCGGGTTGGAAAATGGATGGATGGATGGATGGATGGATGGATGACGATACATTTTAAACTTCCTGCGCACAAGTACCCTATTAAAAAATATATGTAGCGCAATCATCCATCCATCTACCATCCTACCGGTCTCTGAAACTTTTTGCCTATTTCTTTTTGTAATGGTTATGTCACTTGTAATAATCAATTTTAGACTGAAAACCATCATCTTCTCTGTTTGTCCTGCTTAGGCTAAAATAGACTCTGTCTCTCTTTACTGTACTACAGATGAAACTTTATACAAATTATTTTTCAATTTCCAATGCACACCATTTATGTTATTAATGCAAACTCACTTCCAAAATACTGTTGATGTCTGTCTATGCTGAATATTTGTTTCATCTTGTACTACAATTGTACTCTCATTTATACTAATAAGCTTGCCAGTTTGCACAGTCAATGCTAAGAACCAAATTATTGTGTGCTCATAAATGAATACAACAGATAGGCTAACTTCAGTTTATGTATTTTAGTATTTTTCTTGCATTGAAATCCCTGCTGTTTAGATGGTAACAAGAATTCCACACTGCCCAGTCTTATATCGATTGCAGAATCTCTGCATCATTCTCTCTGATCTACGCTATATTTTTTCATGTACATTGTAGCTATAATCCTTTGCTGTAGTTATCTTAACGGACTGTTTTCTGTTGTATAGAAGCATACTTGAACTAATCTACCTTTACTCTTATGTGTTCCAATTAAAGATGCCATTTTTCTCAGTGCCATTTATTTTATATGAAAATCTTATATTCTTATGTCTCACATATCCTACCTTGGATATGCTATCATTAAAGTTTCAAACAGAGTTTCCATTGTAACCATAATGTGCACAAGTAAAGTTTAAAATAGAGTGAAATCCATCTCATTACCGTTTTCTGATATCAGAAGCAACAGTGTACTAACCTGCAAGCAAAATTTGTGATAAGTTAAAGTGAATCACTCTTTTATATCTTCCATGGATCTGAGACTCATTTCCTGCAGGACAGCTATGGCCAAAAGTTTTCATCCTAAATATTGTTTTAATTTGAAGCTAATCCTTGCTGTTAATGGAACAGGTCCATAAATTAGGGCTAGCTGTTGTGCTATTTTTCACAATATCAGAAATATACACTGGTGGGTGTTTTACTTTTGCATGAACTTAGCACTGACGGGTCGAGTTATAATCTACATTTGATTTTTTTTCATTTAAGTTAGTTGCTTATTGAGAGTCAGAATTATTAAATGCCTTTTTTCATTAAACAGCCAGGGTGAATATAATAAAATAAAAAAATATCCAAAAAATAACCTGCACATTTTAACATAATGTGAAACTGGAGGCTTCCCTGGTGGCATCAGGGAAAAGGGCAGAAACAAACTTAACAGGATGCCAGTCTATTGTACTGTACACTTAACATGCCCATACTAAGTAACCTAATATACAATTCATTAGGTCATCAGATATGAACCAAACTATGTGGAAAAACCCCCATGCTGACATAGGGAAAATGTACAATCTGCGTGCAAAAACTGGGCTTGGATTGAAACCCAATCTGTTAAAAAGTTGAGGCTACAACAGTACCTGGAACAATTAAAACACACAGGCTGAAATAACATGATGTTTTCAAACCCACATATCTCAATCTTTAGTCATATGGAGCAAAATCTAGTGAAAGGCAAGAACTAACCGCACCACGGCATTGAAAGGCAGATTTAGAATCACTATTAATCCAACAAGCAGTGTTTGGGAGGAACAGCAGAGTACCTGAAGAAAAACCCATGCAAACAAAGAGAAGAATGTGCCAAATCTACACAGAATCTCTGAGATGGAAATCCAGAACTTTGTGCCTGTGAGCCAGCACTACCTGATGTATACTAACATTTAGGATTTAATGAAAGCATGAAAGTTGAGGGTTAAGACCAAAAACTATGATTCATAAAAGTGTTATTATGTCAGAAAACAAATATATGCATTGATAAGTATATTTTGATAAAACAAGTTCTGAAAACAGTCATTTTACTGATCAGTGTTCAACAAACAAGAATTCAATTCTAATTAAGCAGTCCTTTGAAAATGTAAGGTGGCCCTTTGTTTTTATACACCTAAAATCTAAAATAATTTACTGACTGAGATACATCAGGCAAGTATCTATGAAAATGTCAAAACACTGATAAAACACACTTTTTAAATTTGGCATTTTTGGCATTTATTCATGATGTATCTAAAGTAAAGGTTTAAATTAATTTTAACCCTTACATTGTTTTCTTTTCCACTCTGGCCATCTGACCATAGTATGCAGTATGTTATGAAATTGGATGTTCAATTTAGAAGCTTACAAAGTATCAATTTCAATTGTAAATTAATTCCATTCATCTGTATTAGAGATTTTCAATTACTACCTGTTTTGTAACTTTAATCTTTCTAGTACTAATTGTAAAACGATTTTGCATGAAAATAATAATAATATTTTATATATACTGTATAGCACATTTCTTGTGCCACAATATACAACATTGTAAACAAAGAAAATCAAATCCACATAAAACACTAAATAAAGATAAATACAAGAAATATAAATGTTTTATTTAGAACAAAAGACAATAAACCTGAATAAAAATATAAAATATACAAAATACTACAAGAAAATCTGAACAAATAACATAATTTGTGGTACAAACACAAATCATCCTGAGCACCTGGACAGAGAGAATAAACTGAAAGAAGGGTGAGAATATCAAGGTAAAGTAAATTCCTTTCTGAACAAATGAGTTTTTAGTTGTTTTTTGAAAAACTGAATTGAGTCAGATGATCTTGTTAATTTACGAAAGTCATTCCAAAGTCTGGGCACTATAGAGCTGAAGGCTCTGTCACCTATAGAGCACAAGTTAGTTTTAGGCACAACAAAATTAGATAGATAGATAGATAGATAGATAGATAGATAGATAGATAGATAGATAGATAGATAGATAGATAGATAGATAGATAGATAGATAGATAGATAGATAGATAGATAGATAGATAGATAGATAGATAGATAGATAGATAGATACTTTATTAATCCCAAGGGGAAATTCACATACTCCAGCAGCAGTATACTGATACAAAAAAACAATATTAAATTAAAGAGTAATAAAAATGCAGGTAAAAACAGACCCCCTGGGTGGAACTGAAGAGTCACATAGTTTGGGGGAGGAACGATCTTCTCATTCTGTCAGTGGAACAGGACAGTGACAGCAGTCTGTCGCTGAAGCTGCTCCTCTGTCTGGAGATGATACTGTTTAGTGGATGCAGTGGATTCTCCATAATTGATAGGAGCCTGCTGAGCTCCCATCGCTCTGCCACGGATGTCAAACTGTCCAGCTCCATGCCTACAAAATTGCCAGAATCATTGGATTTTAGTGGGTGGACAGGAGCATAGTGATGAAGGAAGTTACTGATGTAGTTTGGTGCAAGGCCATTTAAAGCTTTACAGGTTAGAATTTTATATTAAATCCTGTGAGACACAGGGAGTCAGTGAAGGCAGAGCAGAATGGATAGGATGTGCTCACTGTTGTGTGTAAGGACTCATGCAGCAGAGTTTTTAGCCAACTGGAGCAATGATAAAAAATTAGAAGGGGCATCTGCCAGCAGAAATATATAGCAGTCAATGCAGGATGTAGTAAATGAATGGATACGTTTCTTAGCATCAGAAAAGGAGGGAACCTAGTGAACGTGAAATATGTTACAAAGGTGTAAGAAAGTTTCTTAATGTGGTTTATGTGAGTAAAATAAGAGAGGGGTGAATCAAAAATGACACCAAGATTCCTTGCAGTAGAAGAAAGTCTGATTGTAAAATTACAAAGAGCAACTGAAAAGGTGATAATTTCCTTGAGCTGGGCTTGAGTGCCAATTAGCATGACTTCAGTTTTGTTGCAGTTTAATTTTAATAGTTATGTGAGCTGAGCAAACTCTGATGAAGTTTCACTTTTAATACTGAAATAGACCTGAGTATCATCTGCATAAAAGTGATAGCCCAGTCTAAAACTATGGATAATATGGCCAAGTGGAAGTATATAGATACAGAGCATCAGAGGACTGGAGACGGGGCCTTGAGGAG
The DNA here is from genome assembly GCF_900747795.2 of Erpetoichthys calabaricus. Taxonomy (NCBI): domain Eukaryota; kingdom Metazoa; phylum Chordata; class Cladistia; order Polypteriformes; family Polypteridae; genus Erpetoichthys; species Erpetoichthys calabaricus. Next base: position 188,177,700 of record NC_041396.2, on the reverse strand, counting down.
CTCCTGTATAACTGGGCGCTGAGCAGGACTTGCTGTTGCCAAGACTAACAATCTCTTGCCTTTTAGTCAGAAAAGACTAAAACCACTGGAGGGCAGTGCCAGAGATACCCAGAATGTTCTCCATTCTGGACAGTAGATAATCGTGATTGACAGCATCAAACGCTGCATTAAGACAGAATTAACTTGGTGATTTGCACAGAGTCTGCTTCCATAAGCAACTCATTAGTTAGCCGAAGCAAGTTCACAGTGTTCTGTGCTCTGAAACCAGATTGAAAGGGTTCCATTAGTTTATTACAAGTTAAGTAAATGGTGAGTTGGTAGGACACAACATGCTCAAGAACCTTAAGACAGAATTAGTGAGAGATAGGCCAAAAATTGTTCTGATTGTCAATATCAAATCCATACTTTTTTAATGTTGGGGCTATAGTAGTGATTTTCAAAGTAACTGGCACAGAGAGAGTGTCAAGGGATGCATTTATTGTTTTAACATTCCGGATTATTACATGCAGGCAGCATGGTGGGGATAGGGTCTAGTAACTTGCTGCCTCATCTTACAGCTCAATAATAAATGGAGATGAAACTGGGGAAAATAATGGAAAAGAGGGCTAAATGGAGAAGGATGAATGGAAATATACTGTTATATTAAAAAGTTCGGGAACCCCTCTTAATTCTTTGGATTTTTGTTTATCATTCACTGAGCTTTCAAAGTAGCAACTTCCTTTTAATATATGACATACCTTATGGAAACAGTAGTATTTCAGCAGTGACATTAGGTTTATTGGATTAACAGAAAACATGCAATATGCATCATAACAAAATTAGACAGGTGAATAAATTTGGGCACCCCAACAGAGATATTACATCAATACTTAGTTGAGCCTCCTTTTGCAAATATAACAGTCTCTAGACACCTCCTATAGCCTTTGATGAGTGTCTGGATTCTGGATGGAGGTATTTTTGACCATTGTTCCATACAAAATCTCTCCAGTTCAGTTAAATTTGATGGCTGCCGAGCATGGACAGCCTGCTTAAAATCATCCCATAGATTTTTGATGATATTCAAGTCAGGGGACTGTGACGGCCATTCCAGAACATTGTACTTCTCCCTCTGCATGAATGCCTTTGTAGATTTCGAACTGTGTTTTGGGTCATTGTCTTGTTGGAATATCCAACCCCTGCGTAACTTCAACTTTGTGACGGATGCTTGAACATTATCCTGAAGAATTTGTTGATATTGGGTTGAATTCATCCGACCCTCGACTTTAACAAGGGCCCCAGTCCCTGAACTAGCCACACAGCATGATGGAACCTCCACCAAATTTGATAGTAGGTAGCAGGTGTTTTTCTTGGAATGCGGTGTTCTTCTTCCGCCATGCAAAGCGCTTTTTGTTATGACCAAATAACTCAATTTTTGTCTCACCAGTCCAAAGAACTTTGTTCCAAAATGAATCTGGCTTGTCTAAATGAGCATTTGCATACAAGAAGCGACTCTGTTTGTGGCATGAGTGCAGAAAGGGCTTCTTTCTCCTCACCCTGCCATACAGATGTTCTTTGTGCAAATTGTGCTGAATTGTGGAACAATGTACAGATACACCATCTGGAGCAAGATGTTCTTGCAGGTCTTTGGAGGTGATCTGTGGGTTGTCTGTAACCATTCTCACAATCCTGCGCATATGCCGCTCCTGTATTTTTCTTGGCCTGCCAGACCTGGGTTTAACAGCAACTGTGTCTGTGGCCTTCCATTTCCTGATTACATTCCTTACAGTTGAAACTGACAGTTTAAACCTCTGAGATAGCTTTTTGTAGCCTTTCACTAAACCATGATACTGAACAATCTTTGTTTGTAGATCTTTTGAGAATTGCTTTGAGGATCCCATGCTGTCACTCTTCAGAGGTGAGTCAAAAGGAAGCACAACTTGCAATTGACCACCTTAAATACCTTTTCTCATGATTGGACACACCTAGCTATGAAGTTCAAGGCTTAACGAGCTAATCCAACCAATTTGATGTTGCAAGTAATCAGTATTGAGCAGTTACATGCATTCAAATCAGCAAAATTACAAGGGTACCCAAATTTTTGCACAGCCAGTTTTTCACATTTCATTTAATTTCATACAACTAAATACTGCATCACTAAAAATCTTTGTTAGGAAAACACCCCAGTTCTCAGGTGTTCCTAGGAAATGAAAGACATACCACTGTTATCTTTTTTGTTGAAAGTAGTGTAAATTATTATGCAGGCTGAGAGGGGTTCCCAAACTTTTTCATATGACTGTATAAAAGAATTACATTAGTTGAATTATTTAGGTTTTTCGTTTTATCATGAAAAAAGTAAAGTCAATTTTCAGATTTTCTAGTGGAAGAAGTGATGGGACCAGATACAGACTGAAGAAGTTAAATAACCACAGGGAACAAAACCCTATATAAACGAATGTTGTTGTTGAACGAAGTCTGCGTTCATTATAAGCCGAAGTTCAATATTCCCAGTGTATGCATACTTTTAGTTGATGATCCCCAGTGTATGCATACTTTTACTTAATTATTCATCTATCCATTGTCCTTGCGTTTAGATGTTCAAAATTGCTTTTAAGCAAAAGAAGTATTTAGTCGACAACAAATATCCCAAGTTGCCTGTAAACCCATGCGCGTACACTAACAAAGCCGCTCCTGCGTGCGTGTGCGCGTTATTACGTAAGGAAATTAACGTCAGACGTAGAAGGCGGAGTTACCGCAAGCGCGGGGCACACCGAGGGAAATTTAAACTGCCACTCTGAAAACAAGTCCCTGGAGACGGAGCAAGAGTCTAAAGAAAGGGCGAGGCAAACAGCTGTGTGTTGTGATAAGAGGCAGTTAATGGCGAGTGCTGAGCTGCAGGTAATCAGTGATAAAAAATCAACAACGTGGTGGGATTTTAATGATAGTTTATTGATAGCAATGCCTTTACGACGACAATGTTTCTGTGCGATTTTCAGTATTTTCTGTATTAGATTTAGGCCAGTCCTTTAGAGCTGGGTCTCGTAAACGTTTCATAGTCGAATGTCATTGTCGGTGACCTGGTTTCTTGAGATTGATTAATATAGATGACTTAGATCTCAGTAATGTGAAAACCATACATTTGTTGTTCGAGCCTGCTGTTTGCTCCAAGTATTCTTGTTTTTCTGTTTTTTGAATCCTATCGAAAGTACAGTATTACGAAGAGGTCAAAAGCCGGAACTGTAATCCCCAGAGATACCTTTGTTACCTGGGTGGAGTGGAGGATGCCTTTTATGAGTATGCGTGGATTATATATTGTATAGTAATCTATCTTTACCATATATACACTTAAGTATTTTGGAGATAAACATATGCTGTGCCGCTCGCGTAAATGCATAGTTGTTGCGTTAGACAGTCAGTTGTAATGTTTAACAGGACCAGTAACCACGAACATTTGCAAGATAGTATAGAAGGCGAACAGAACTGTAGTACAGCATCATTTGGCATACAAAATTATGCTATTTTGGCCCCAGAGCTTTAAGCATTTTGAACTCAAGTAGTTGGGAGGTATTCTGTTGAATTCGGAGTTGTCAGTGGATGCTGTTAAAATCAATTATTATTTGTAGACACCTTGTTAGTATATGTATTGATTATAACAGTGATTGTAATATACGGTCTGTTCGCATATTTTCTTGTATCCGTGTAACAATATCCAATGTTTTGTACATCTCTGATGTAAACAAATTTCCCTCTGGGATAGTAAAGTCTTCCTAATCTGAATCACAGCATATGCAGTGAAGTTACCACTGGCAGACACCATGAGGACCTCGGGAGTATACCACATGAATTTTAAAGTGCCAAAGTTAAAATGTGTTATACTGTTTAAGTACAGCTACAGTATAAAATCAAAAAACAAAGTACCCAGTATTTTCCTATAGTTGGACAAACATTATGGCTTCTTGAACCAAATGAAAGGCCACATTTTATGTGCATAACAAAAACATGTTATATTGACATACAAATACTAGCATACTGTAAGAGTATATACCTTGACATTGCTGAGAAAATTGTTGGAAATAGTCTCAAATAGTTGATTTGGACAATCAATTTAAGTTTAAAAATTAGCATCATGGAAATTAAACTTGATTCTTAGATTCGATTTTAAAAAACATACCATTCCAAATCTTATGAACAACCTGTTCATAGAAGCATACAGTATTAGAGAATAGTTATGAATATAACCAAAAGTGCAGTTTTCATCAGAGTAGTATGAAAACAAAATATGAATGTAAACATAGGCTGAATGTGAAAGCAAATAACCAACTACTGTATATTAATCACTAATGAGAATCAATTAACCACTCACAAGGAAACTATTATGTTGTTTTTTTATATAACTTGATCCTTTCACGACTGAAAAATAAGCAGGGTGATTTCCTTTTTTCTTCTTTTTCAAATAGATGATCAACTCCTCTGCTGTTACCACCATTCCTTTGGTGTTAGGAAGGCATGAAAAACTGATGCTTGCAATTTGTTTTTTATTAGTCTGTTGCTTTTGTTTAGTTTAACAAACAAAAAAAAAATGCCTGCAAAAGATCACATTTAGCAGTTTTGAGTTCCAATACATACGTTGTCTGGATGTATTTGGGACTCTTACAGATTCACAAATTAAAGAAATCTGTGGGTTGTATATGTTACTCCTTTGCTTTCAAAATTTGTACAGTCCACACATTAGCAGTGTTTTAGACTGTGATTACCTTTTTTTTTACCTAGACTGATGATCCTCCATCCTTTTATGCATTGTTTTATTTGATTATGAATTTAATTGAAGTTAATCGATTCATAATTAAAACTGATATTGTGCAGCTTAGCCCCAACCCCCCCCAATCCCCCCACAAGTACTCCATACTTGTTTATCAGCATGCCAGGGTTGTCCAGACAGTGTTAATGAATATCTCAGTGGTTGCAGTGCTGGGTTGTATAGAACTTTGGTTATGCTTTATGCTTCATTAAGCCTAGGATCCAATTATTAATAGCATAGGGGACTGTCTATTTAGACCAATGTGATCATTTTAATTTGAACCCCTCTGGCCTTTGTACTTTCCAGTGTTTTTTTTTTTTTTTTTTTTTTTTGGAGCAATGCTGTGTACATGCAATCGGGCTATAGTGAGTGTGACTGAATTATAAACTGCAGTGTGACAAGTTTATTTGTTAACACTTTATAAAACCATGGCCAAGTTGCACACCATGCCAACTTCATTTACTAAACTGAGAGCAGGATTACAAGAAACTGTTTTGTACATGATATATTACCTTATGTTACCTTTCATAAAATAGACATTAACTGTTTTTTTTTTTTTAACTTTTGCAGTGTTTAGAATCACCTTCTAAATGTAGTTTCTTTGGAAGTTACTATAATCCACCTGATAAACTGTCAGTGCCTTCTTATTATGAAAGCAAATATCCTTACAATTGTGCATCACAGACCAAACATCTTGGAGTGGCAAGTTTTGAAAAGGACAAGAAAAACTTGGAATCTGGTAGTGAAGGTAATGTCTGATATACTGTATATGTCTAATAACATATTTGCTGGGTTATGGCTAGTTGACGGTGGAGGAGAGGAATACAACATCTCCAGCCCTAGCAGCATCCCTGGAGAAAGTAAACCTCTGGGGCATATATGGTCTGTTACAATACAAAATAAGATTGCCTTATCTTGCTGCTAATGTCTTAAAAACTTCAGCTTGCAAGCAGGTTGACAATAGCCCTAACATATCTAGGAAACTAGAAATTATTTGATCATCTCAGGAATTTTCTGGGATTTTCATGTTCGTCAATATTAGGCAAGCCTGATCATTTTCATTCACACAGTAAAGACCCATTCTAGATATAGGTTGAATAAAAGGTTTGGGGCAGATAGAAAGAAACAGGTTGGTAAGCAGTAAAGGTTAGGCCTGTTCTGCAATGTATCTGTTTTTAACAATCTGTATAAGTTCCAAAGATGTAGCAATACCATAAATACAATGTGGGAAAAGTCTGGAAGGTGATTTTTCTACTGTGTTTGTTCTCTTCTTGAAAATATGACAATGCTTAGTTTTTAAGTGGATGAATGTTCTACTCTGTTTTATTACTGCTTCTCTGCACACTGGACAGAGGACAGCACGTGGATGGATATGTCTGGTGACAGTGTAAATGGGCTGAACAATTTCTTTCTTGGCTTGAGCAACTTCCTTGAGATTCACCCACATTCTGGCCACTTTCAAATAGGTAACCTTATTTTAAAAAAAACAAAAAAAAAAACCCTTGCTCAAAACATTTTAAGGCAACTTCATCACCTTTTTTAATATATCTTGGTTAATTTGCATCAACATTTGAGCATTTTGTATATAACTGTGATAAATATTTACATGCTTGACCCATTAATTTTACCTCACAAACTCTCAGGATATTTGACTCTGATTTTGTTTACACTTTGTTGATTAATGAGACCGACTGCATAAATTAGAGGTTTATACCTGGAGCATAGACAACATTCTTTAAGAAATTCTTTGGCTACTGTCTTTGTATGTGAATTTGTTAACTTGAGGTCAGTGCTTGGTGTGAAATAGACTACTTACTTTAATTGAATGTCCTATCTCTGCTGACTGTAATGTCAGAAATTCACATTAATGTGCATAAAACACTTCAAAGAATTTATTTTTAAAAAGTTTAAAAGATGTACTGTACATGTCCAGGTTCATTCTTTTATTTGACACTTTTGTTGTTTACATAAATATGATCTGCATAGAATAATACTTATTTTGTAAACATTTATATAAGCCCTTAACTTTTTTTTTTTTTTTTAATAAAATAGCGCATGCTCCCAACCTCATCCTCCTCCTAACATAAAATGTTAGACTTTATTAGCCTCTTAATTCTCATACTTCTAATCCTTGCTTATGTCTTACTTCACCTTTAAGACTACTTCTAATCTGTTTATGCAGATGTACTTTTAACTTGAAAGAATCTAAAATATGAGCTGCCATATCTAGTTTAGGTATACCAAGTGCCTGAGAGGGGGATGTTAATTCCAGTTAATCCTTTAAAGTGCTACAGTGTTCCATGGTTTCATTTCTAGCTGCTATCAGGATTAAATGGATTTCAGAATATGTTATCTGATGTAATATGTGTACAAATGCTATAAAGTAATTGAATATTCCTCCTTCTTCTTTGCTTCTTGAAATAGTTCATGTTGCTTTAGGAGTCCAATCTCTAAAGCTTTGAGATAAAACTGTAGTTTTTTTCTTGTTAACAGCCTAAACATAATTTCATTCTTTATTATCTTTCATTTTAATTGTGTGTATGCTGTTAAGCAGCTGTAATTAAAGCTTTAAGGACACTTCAGGAAAAGATTCGTCGGTTAGAACTGGAGAGAATTCAAGCAGAAAACAACATTAAGTATCTGAGTGAAAAAGCTATGCGCCGAACACGGAGTTTTGAACCAGAAAAGAGAGGGATGGAAACAATGGAAGGTGAAGAAAACCAGAATAAAGGTACTTTCATGTAAATATTTTGCATTGTTTGCAAATTGTCACAGGGTATGTGAGCTTCAGTGATGGACATATAAACAGTTTAGGCCTATTGTCGACTGTTTTCCATTGCAGGAAACTTCTCAAGACCTTGTATAAAATAAGCTTTTTTCAGATGGAGTGATGGATGGATACAGTTCCTTTTTCGAAATAACACCATTTTCTATTATTGCTATGCTCACCTTATAAACAGGCAAACAAATTTCCTTGCATATGTTAAACAATGTAGTTAACTGATGTTCTGTGTTGGGAATGTAATATTTTGTCAAAACTGTGTTATGATATTAGTTCAGTAGTTTTTTAGCTTCGTTTTTGAAAATGGATTTGTTGTCCTTGTGAATATATTGGTAACTGTAGTTTGCTGTGCTGTTGTTCCTCCAGAGCTAACATCTCAGCTATGCAGGGCTGAAGCACGTTGCTCACTCCTTGAAAAACAGTTGGATTACATGAGAAAGATGGTTGAAACAGCTGAAAGAGACAGAAATGATATTAAGGAAAAGCAGGTATGAAATGTATTTTTTGCAGTGATATAGCTTTAAATCTTAAGTATTACTTCTGTCCTTTGTGACAATTTTGAGACCACACCCACAACCTACAATGTTAAGTATTTTGCTGAATATGTGAATACTTTGTAGCTGAGGTTCAGAAGTATTAATTTTATTGTAATTCAAATGCTCTGTTATGTGCTCATTTATTTTTGTCTTCTAGACAGTGCTTTAGGGCTAAATAAAAGGCTGTAGCTGTCATATTTCTTAAATAATGTCAAAGAAAACCATGCAGATTAAGAGAACCTAAATCATTCTCATTAGACATCCAAAGTTTACTATATGCAAAATTAGAAAAATAATTTTATTATGAACAGTTGTCATTTTAAAGATCGGAAGATAATGTAGGCTATATACAACATTCTATGCAACCTTGTTTTTTAAGTTCTGCATTGAGTGCAAAATGTATGTAAATACACTTGTAGTTTTGCTTTTACTGTATTTTCAGCAATGAGAGGATAAGTACAAACTTTACATTTGCATTTAGGAAATCTGGTTTACCCATCTTAAATGGGTGCAAACTTTGATTTCAGTGAATGAAATCTCTTAGAATGGTTTACAATTGCAAGAAACAAGGCAGTAGACCAAAAATGAAACAAAAGCCTTATAAGTATGGAATAGGTCCACTTCAAAGTGAAGAATTTTCTTGTGTATTAAGTCATTCATTATTACATGCATTAAATAAAGCTGTGTATCTAATATGGTTTTGATGGTTTATAAATCTATTGCAGTGGAAGGCAGGGATGGATGGGGAGTGCTCCCTTACCTGGCTGGGAGTCCATTGTAATGAGTGAAGGCTATGAATGGATGTGCATTCAGACCGGGATGGCTACTGTTCCCTTTCTCAGTCAGGGGGCCGGTTTTGTTGATGGGTCATGTGTTCCCCCTAGTATACTGGGTGGGTGTATCCCTTGCATAGCTCCTGTTTGGACATCTGCTGGACTGCTTGTGAGTTGTAGTTCTGGAAAGCAGCCCTGTTGGGGTGGTTGTGGGCTGCCTGGAGGAGGCTTCTCTGCCAGGTGGAGGTTCCACATGACCCAGAAGTGCTTGCTGGCTACGCCACTGACTCGTAGGGAATGTTCCTGGGTCCAAGTTAAAAAGGGGCCCTCAGCCTCATCCAGAGGGTCAGTGTTAGGAGTGGAGGAAGATGAAGCTCGGCAGGGAAGAAAAAAATATTATTGTTCCCTGTGGTGTTTTTTTTTTTTTTTTTTTTTTTTTTTTTTTTGTTTCTTCTTCCCCAACCCTCTAATTGTGTCTGGTGCAGTTGTGCTTGGGAGGGTTCTGAGATTCCCCCCCCCCCCCCCCCCCCCACAGGTCAAATTCAGGGTTATTAATATTAGTCTTGGTGTACTTATTCCATGTAATGAATCATTTCCTTTGATGCCATTTAACATAAACACATACACCATTGGCATGGTTGCAGGTAGGTAGTATCTTTAAGTATACGTTATAAATAAACTTGCATTTAACTTCTTACACTTTTCACTACATTTATTATTATTATTATTAGTTGTTGTTTTTTATTTGCATTAGTATAACAATGTTAATGTGCATTTATTTCTAGGCTTTGCTTCAGGAGGATAAGAGTCGAGATCAAGTTGAAATGCAGTCTAAATTAGAAAAACTTGAAGCCCTAGAAAAAGAGTGCCTTAATCTTATAAACACTCAGGCTCTTGCTGAGGTATGAACACATTTTATGTATTTGTATCATGAGATGCTGTTGAGTTATATATTGCCTGTAGATATAGTATGTCTGGGTGCACTGGGTGGCTCTATGGTATTACTGCTGTTGCTTTGTTTCAGCTGTTACATAGCACTATGAGCACATTTTTTCTTTTTAGAGATATCCTACAAAAGTTATTAAGGAATTGCTCATACTCTGTACTTCTAAGCCTGCACCCTTGCTTTGTGAAAAATCAATTTAGAAGAAGTAATTGAGGTTTTTAAACTATTTCCTTCCATGGCTTAAGGTTACATTTGTATTTTTATGATATTTCAGACATTTGAGGAGATGCATGTTTAAAAGTAGGGATTTCACAGGAACCAGTACATTGGTACCAAGTCGATAACAAAATTCTGAAAAAGTAGCACCAAAGTTGGCAACACACTGTTGAGTGACGTATTACTTCAGATAGCACAATAATTCATGATAAAGTATGAATACAGACTATATATGAAAATGTCTCGCAGTGCTACAGCACTGCGTGAGCACCCCTCAAGAAGGAAAAAATAGAAGTCCTGTCTTGAAATGCTTACTGTTTGAGGCAGGAGAAATTCAGTTCGCTATTGCTGGAATCATGGGCAAAACAAAACAAAAGCTAATGTAGGTATTTCCAATTTTATCCCATTAAGCAGTTAGCTTGGAAATTAGATGGTGAAAGTTTTAGTAACCTGTCCTACACAGCTCTGATTAAAGGAACAGAGGCTATACATTCATTCTTTGATTGAACATCTACAGATGTTTCCAAGCATTCATCCATTGGTCATATGTAGTTCAGGGCCGCAGGGGAAGTCTTGCATGCATCCACAATTATGCATACAAGACTGAGATGTGCGAGGAAACTGCACATCAGTGCTAACAACATTTGTAGAAAGTAAAAATTGAGGCAAGTCTTAAAACAAATTGGCGTTAACAAAAACACACTATAGAGATGCAAATATGTGTAAAACAAAATACAAATCTATAAACACTAAATTTATGTTTGTCGTTTGGTTGGTTGGCTTTTGAAGGCAAACTAATTCATTTTCATGAGTATCAAGTCAAGTCAAATTATTTATAAAAGCAAATTTTAAAAACAACAGAAATTATACAAAAGAGCATACAAGACTACCGTAAAGAAAACAATTATGTAAAACAGTTTAACAAATATTTAATTTCCATCCTCCCCCTCCCAACGACCGTACCCACAGTGAAAGGTGGAAAAGAAAAAGTGGGCTTGTAACAGAGTCTTAAAAACCTCAATAGAAGGAGAAGATTTGATATATAGCAACAGATCGTTCCAAAGCCTAGTAGCAACAACTGAAAAGACTCTAACCCCTAGACTTCAACTGTGATCTTAACACTGCAAGGAGTAGTTGAGCAGAAGACCTCAAAAAACCTCGTTCCCGAGAGGGGATGAAGGAGATCACAGATGTATTTTGGGGAGAAACCTTCAATCCAAAATATCACTGGTAGCCAGTGGAGAGAGGTCAGTGCAGGTGAGGGATGCTCTATTTTTCTAGTTCTGGTTAGAACTCTTATCTGTTGCAATGTGAACTAACTGAAGGCGCAACTATGAAATTAATTTTAAAAGCAACCATGCTGCTTTCATGTTCCAGTTGAATGAATGCTGGCATGTTTGTCTGCAGCTGCTCTTTGGAAAATTTTTTCTGTGCTTTGGACCTTCTTGAACCGTGCAGGCTTCACATAGGCAAAACAAGGATTTTATTGACCACAATACATTTAAAGGTCTCACATATACTGTACTATCTTCTGGGTAAATGTTGACATCTATTTTTTTTTTTTTTTTTTTTTTTTTTTCCTCTTTCGTAACAGCATCAGAATGTAATCCTCCAGATTATTGTTTCAACTACACATGCGAGTATAGACGGTGCACTGCTTGAATAGCAGCAATGTCCTCTAGTGCCTGCGTTGCATAATGTTAAATCACCAGCCTTACTCTCCTGTTGAGTTACTGACTTTGAACTTGAGGTCTTGCCTGGGAGATGGATTATATAATTACTGTGTTGCTCTAGGTGTTTTATAATCCAGTTTCATCCATTGCAGATCTCATCGGCCTCTGTTTCCTTGACTGATAGTTTTATTTCTATCATCTGCTGTGTTCAGGGATTGCTTCAGGCCGATTCAAATTAGTGGGGCAGAGGGGTAAATATTGGAAACCTATGCTCAATCAACGTGGGATTAAGACGAATCAAACAGATCAGTAAATATCAGTATCCGAATATCATTATTGTCATTGTAACAAATACAACAAAATTAGGTGCAGTCCCTGTGGTGTCAAAATATAAATATAATTACAAAAGGATAAGAAAAAATAAGGTAGAACATCTAAAGGCTATGTGAAAATGGCATTAATGAATGTTTGGTCTGTGGCCAATAAAGCGTTTTATTTTAAATTACTTTTTTTTTTTTTTTTTACATCTCACAATTAGATTTTTTTATTTATGTCAGAGACTTGGTGCTGGTGATGCACCATCTCTCCATAATCTCTTGCCTCCTGTCACTGCTTAGCCCACCATGTAGCACTGGTCGGAGTGGTGGGCAAGCAACAGTTTTTGATAATCTGTTTGAATGTAGACCAATGCCTGTAGACTATTGTTTCAGTTTTGAAGCTCAGCTAGTTAAAATTGTGCTTACCAGTCATGTACTGTGTACACTTGTTTATAGAATACGAGCTGTATATACCCGGCGTTGCCCGGGGCAGAAGTAACCTAATCGGTCAAACACTTACATATATACCAAAGTAAACCTAATCGGTCAAACAGTTACATATATAAAAAAACCGAACCTAATCGGACAAACAGTTTCATATATACAGAAGCGAACCTAATCGGACAAACAGCTAATCTATATACATAAGCAAACCTAATTGGTCAAACAGTTACATAAATACAAAAGCAAACCTAATCGATCAAACAGCTTCATATATACAGAAGCGAACCTAATTGGTCAAACAGTTATGCATGTGCAGAATGATTTTACAAACATTATGCGTGTTAACAATCATTAAAAAGAAAAGATTGAGGAACTCTTCTTCTATATGTGATGAAGCCACTAATAACACAGATTTTTTTCAGGACCCAGCTGTTTCATAACTAAACTACTGCCACCCCAAAGTAATGCCTAATAGTGGTTTTTGGGGTAGCTGTGGAATAAAAAGGGTGTTTTTTAGTCAGTAAGAATCTGACACTACCCTTCAGTACGGGCTGAAGGGTGCCTATGTAAGGTTTTACATCCTTCCCGTATGGAAAAAAAAAACATAGTAAACTTTTTTTTGATCATTATAGATAATCTCAGTCAAATCGAAGTACGCATTCTCAATGTATTTTTATCTAATTTGTACTTTTTCACAAAGCCATCCCATGCCAATTTGTATGAATAAACTTTTGCTAGAGAGTTAGCAAAAGTTTATTCATGCACATATTTTAATACGGATAATCTATCTCTAATCAAGGTTCTCATTTTCATTCTAATTAAAAATAATAATAGATACTCATTTTTTTCTTCTGTTTTAGAAAAACCAATCTATGCCACCTACGTCTTCGTCAAGTCAGCTTCATCCAGCTTTATCACATATAGAAGAAGAGTTCCTCAATCTTTTCTTTTTAATGATTGTTAACATGCATAATCTTTGTAAAATCATTCTGCACATGCATAACTGTTTGACCAATTAGGTTCGATTCTGTATATATGAAGCTGTTTCATCGATTAGGTTTGCTTTTGTATTTATGTAACTGTTTGACCAATTAGGTTTGCTTATGTATATAGATTAGCTGTTTGTCCGATTAGGTTCGCTTCTGTATATATGAAGCTGTTTATCCGATTAGGTTCGCTTTTTTTATATATGTAACTGTTTGACCGATTAGGTTTACTTTGGTATATATGTAAGTGTTTGACCGATTAGGTTACTTCTGCCCCGGGCAACGCCGGGTATATACAGCTCGTATACATATACACACATACATGCAGTTTTAATAACACAGAAATCAATATAATCATTAACATCATTATCATATGAGAATATGAAGTAATATATAAGAAGCACATTTCATATAAATATAAATTATTAAACAGTAAAATCTTCTTCTGTAATTTGCTACCGTGGCAATTTGTGTGTCTGTCCAGGATTTTAAATGACCTGTAGCTCGCAAACCGTTGCACCTATACACTTGAAATGTGGTACACATATAGTACGTCACGTCTACTATCCGCTTTATGGGTGATGATTGTTTTAGTCTTTTTATCTTTATTTTATTTTATTGTACAATCAAGTCGTATCTGCGCACAGCAGGGCAGCCGTGGGCGGATGCGTATGGTGTATTCACTCGATGTTATCGTGCATTGCGCTGTCTGGTATTTTGATAAAAGAATTTGAACAACATATAAGAAGCGTATAAATTATTAAACAGTAAAACATTAACATTTAAGAAGTAAAGTTACATTAAGTACTACTGCTGTGTCTTTGGGTATACCTCATTTTTTGTTTGCCCATTACATGCTGAAATGTATAAAGTTTTTGGTGCACCTACCCGAGAACACGCGACATATAACCGAGCGTGGGAGAAGCATGGATTTTAAACACGCGTTGAGTTGATGTGCTGGTCTCCCTCGTGAAATAACTGGTAATGTTTGACTAAAATCTACAGCGAGTAAAACGACATTAGCTCCTATTTTTTTTTTTACGATCTCTGAGATGTTGCTTTTTTCGGTTCAAGGCTTCATAAGCTCTTTTATGTTGTATGGTGTACTTATCCCAAACCATCATCTTTGAATGTTGCAAGACTTTCGCCTTGTATGTAGATCGGGGTAATTACATTCATTGCATTCCTAGTCTGAATCACAATGTGATTGTATGGGTGGTTACCTGGCACTGTAGGGTTGCCACCCGTCCTTTAAAATACGGAATCGTGCCGCGTTTGAGAATGAAATTGCGCGTCCCGTTTTGAATCAATACTGGACGGGATTTATCCCGTATTTTTTTTTATCATTTTTTTTTTAAAGCAGCGTCTCATGCAAATCATCCCACACGCATTTTATGAAGATGCCTCCTTTCCTACTTTTGATTGGGTAATACTTGATGTCATCGTTAGTTTGATTGGTGTTTTTAACTGTCCAGTGAGTAGGGCGTGTCTTTCAACCGTAAGCAGATTTTTTGCACTGGTATCACTGACCTCGACGACGGCGACGTTATACGTCAAAAATAAATTACGATAAATGACGATTTTAGCGATACTTTATTACGACGGCGGCTACATAGACACGATCAAATAAAAACAAAAAAATCAAATAATCATTCTACATTTTCAAAACGTCAAAAACGACGGAATGAAAAAAAGGCCCACCCGACGACCCACCCATTCCATTTTTATATATATAGATAACACCTAAAATCTGATGAACATAGTTGAATAGAATGTTGGGGAATTTCCTGCATGCTCTTAATTACAATTAAGGTGATGTAAGCAATGGTTCATTTCAAATTTTTGGATTTGTATACAACCTAAGCAATAGCAAAGGCTAATGTAATGGATTAATGTAAAACTGACAAGTCTAATTTCACATAGAAAATCTTGAAGTTGGGACAAATATGAAAAAAGGCAGATCTTGGTAATTAAAACCAGCAGGTGTTTGTGACAAATTTGAGTCACATTAACTTCTCCATTAAATATTACTGTTGAGTAAGGGGGGGTTGTGTGTGGGTGGGTGTTTTTTTAAAATTTATTTATTTATTTTAAACAAGCTAACAGTGTAAAAATTGCTATTGTAATGATTTACAATTATTCATTTTTTATTTTTCTCATTTATTGTAAGTAGTATTTTTCAGTTATGGAGAGAAAATTTAGACTGTATTCATAGTAAGATAAATAAGATACCCGTACTCTATGATATTCTTTATAAATCCTATGCTAAAATTCCCTCAGGATTATAACAGCCCCTTAATTTTTTTTTTTGGTTGCACTGGAGGAATCCCTATGTCTTCTACCAATAAACTTCAAGTTTTGCTCTATAATTTGATAGTTTTCATTTTTTTTTTTTTGGCTGTGGTGTTGAATAGGTATCAACTCGAGACATTCCACATATATTAATATTTAATAAAATCATTCTGGTATCATGACATCCCTATTTAAAAGTAAACAAAAGGGTCCTTTGTGGTACATGCCGGTTACTTCTGTTGCAGTCTTCTGGCTCAGAGGAATTCCTCTGGAATGCTGCCCATTCCCCATGACCTCGCTGTTCTGGTGACTTCAGTGTTTTCTTCCTGGGGATTTTAAAGACCATTTGTGGGCCTTTAATAGGTATTGTATGTGCTGGAATCTTCATATCCTCAGCATTTCTTACTTTAGGTTGCTCTTGTCAAGCCTTTTGTTTTAGATGTGCAAGATTTTACTTAATTCATAAGCTACCTTTTTATTTTTTTTTTTTGCAAAGACCTATTTATAGTATACATTATTTTTTTAACCATTTTATTGATTCACAAATGTTACTATGCTACTATGAATGTTATAGTGATGCAGTTGACTGTCCTGCTGCTTTAAATCTCCATATTCCTGGCCCTGTAAATGCCTGTATAAAGTTTAAACAAACATTGCATTTTTTTGTGGTGGTGGTGTTTTTTTTTTTTTCCCCCCCCCCCCCCCCAAGTAGTCAGTTTTTTTTCCATGTCCCAAAAATACTTGAAATTGCACAATATGGTGTAAAGAGTGTGTGTATATGTGTGTTCATGTACTATAGGAAGTTTCAGAGAGATGTCTCGGCATTCCATGTTGCTGTGTTCAGGTGACTTTCTGGTCAGACACACATAGTTGTTGATTTAGCAACCACAAAAAATATTAAAAATAAACTATTTTTTTTGCAAAGAAGGAAATGAAATCTTACAAATCTGTTAGTAGTTTGGAATTTTCAGATTTACGCTTGAAGATGGAGCGCTGCACTTCACACAACTAAATTCTCAGTAGCTGCCTCCTGGTGCAGCAAGCCATGCACAGCATCGAATCAGTAATCTCCCTTTATTTTGCACCGTATCAGTCTCCTTTGCATATCATATATTTTGCATAAAGGTTACAGTTCCTCTTGTGCAGTGGGAATGAAGTACATGAAAATGGCTGGGGACCACATGTGGACCAGGGCCTAAATCGAAAAGACCTTATTTCTTACAGCAGGATCTTTATTTTCAGGAAGCAAATGCCTAAAGACCCATGGTCTGAGAGGTCACTGTAAATTGCTAGTTCGTCCCATAGCTCGGCAAGTAAAGGTGACATCAACCTGACTTTTCTTTCTTGATGAGTCGTTATTTTGTTTGTAACTGTATGTAATAGGGCTCAGAACATAGACTGTGGTAGCAGGGATGCCACTCGGGCTATTTTTAACCTAATATTAGTGATGAACTAGCAATGTGAGTGAAATAAGATTTTTTCCCTTTGTAAAAATAATTATAGAACTATGCCATTAAGTGACCACTTAAATTCATGTCACTGTGACAGGAACAATGATGTATAACAATAATATATACTATAAACTATTATAGATGAGGGGACTACACTTCTCATTAGGCAGCAGGAGTGCCTAGTGGCTGGAAAGAGGGAGTGTGATCAGCATATCATGCACAAAGTTTGAAAGGGAAGAGCGCAGGTATATTTATGGCACCATGGTGCTGGCAGGTTCTGACTGCCTATCGTTTCTTGCTCTTTACATTGATCTTTTATGTAACTTACTATCCCTAAAATGATCACTCACCGTTGTTGCACAAGTTGGAATTCTTTTGCGACTTTGGCAAGTTTGCCCCTTTTTAAAGGGTCCCCTTTTGTTGACAGTGAAGCTGGTCATTTGCATTTTATTCCAAAAGCAATCCTCCAGACAAATCTTAACCCAAACTTGGTTGCAGTCTTACAAATCTCGTCCAATGACAAGTCAAGAAAATACATTTAAAAAAAAAAAAAAAAAAAAAGTGAAAAGGTTTTTGTCTCTTGTTCCAATTGTAACCTTTACATTTCTCATTAGCTTGTACCTGTAAATTTTAATGTTTGAAGTTTGGCATCACTATTATTCCTTTTTCTCTTTGAAATCTTTATTTTAGAAAAAGATTGTTCAAATGGAGAAAAAACTGTTGGAAGAACAAAATCAGCGTCAACTTATACAAGACAGAACTACCCAGGTAGGTAGTCTTGCTGAGAAGAACAGCTACAACTGAAATTGTCACACTCCCTGATGCTTTTTGTTCCCAATATTTTTTTTTTTATCTTTCTTAAACACTAATATTTACTTAAATAGAAGATATTGGGCTCGGCATATTGACTCAGTTCCTGTATTCCTAAGGTAAGAGCAATAAAATGTTCATATGTAAATACAGTTGTGAGCCACAAGATCCTCAGGCCTGCTTATATACATTGTTTGAATAATCTGGAAGTACTACATTCTTATACAAGAAGTGTGAGGTATGCCATGTATGGTGTAAAAACAATCTGAGGAGTATAGTTATGCACCAAGCATAGATTTTTTTAATAATGGATTTGAACATTTGGGGGAAAAAAATTTAAAAATTAAGAAAATATTCAAGAATTAAATAGGAATCTTTAGAAGAAATCAACAACAAACGGGTATATATAAATGGACTCAAAGGAAAATTAGAAGAAACAGAAGAAAATAAAGTTGAAAAGAAAATTGGACCGTTAAAGGATGGACAAAATTTAAGGAAATATTTTTACAAACTGCTATAGGCATCTGCCGAGTTTAAAATAGAAAGGACCCTGAGCAAAAAATAATTAAACATTGGAATGAGGGAGTGAAGAGCAATGTGGCACAGAAAATAGGGCAAGGAGACAATGCTTAACTGAGGAAGACAGTGAAGTATATAAGCAAAAGAAGATGCTAAATGTATTGTAAGATTGACAAAGAAATAGTACTGTGAAGGAAATAGAGGAAAATGATCAGAAAATTCCCGAAGCAGTCAAAAATGTTAAAGGGAAATCTGAAATATAATACAAAACTCAAAAGGAGTGTTGCAGTCAGAAGTAAACAGGATACTTAAAGCACTGAGAGCCCATTATTCAATGACAGTCTAAAGAAAAAATGATGAGGGGAGAAGACCAACATGAACATCTATTAGAGTAGGAGGGGATGAGTGAAGGTGAAATGGAGAAGCAAGGAGGAATAATGGGAGAAGAAATAACTGAAGACCTAATCAAAAAAAAAAAAAAAAAAAAAATTGGGGGTGTGCTCCCCTCGACTTTCTCGTATACTAAGATAGAGGAAAACGTCATCACAACTACTTCCAGTTGTCCAATATTTCTCAAA
The DNA here is from genome assembly GCF_900747795.2 of Erpetoichthys calabaricus. Taxonomy (NCBI): domain Eukaryota; kingdom Metazoa; phylum Chordata; class Cladistia; order Polypteriformes; family Polypteridae; genus Erpetoichthys; species Erpetoichthys calabaricus. Next base: position 188,158,603 of record NC_041396.2, on the reverse strand, counting down.
ATATCATTGTTTCTTATCATACCTGATATTATTATCTATACACAATCATCCATCCATCCATTGTCTCCCGCTTATCCAAGGTCGGGTCGTGGGGGCAGCAGCTTGAGCAGAGATGCCCAGACTTCCCTCTCCCTGGCCACTTCTTCTAGATCTTCTTGGGGAACCCCAAGGCGTTCCCAGGCCAGTCGAGAGACATAGTCCCTCCAGCGTGTCCTGGGTCTTCCCCGGGACCTCCTCCTGGTTAGACGTGCCCGGAACACCTCACCAGGGAGGCGTCCAGGAGGCATCCTAATCAGATGCCCGAGCCACCTCATCTGACTCCTCTCAATACGGAGGAGCAGCGGCTCTACTCTGAGCCCCTCCCGGATGACTGAGCTTCTCACCCTATCTTTAACGGAAAGCCCAGACACCCTGCGGAGGATACACAATCATGTATCTCTATTTATAATCAAACTTTATATTAAAATTATTTTTGCATTTAGGGAGGTCAAACAGTGGTGGAATTTTTTTCATGATTTATATATGCATTACCTACATTAAGTGCAAAGTAAAAAGAGTTATAGTCAACTAAAAACATAGAAAACGTGTTAGTATTATATAATATTTGTTGTAATAAATTGCTAAGGTAAAACTGCATTTAGCTACATTTAATTATGATAATGATAGGGGGGGGGGGGGGGAATCATATAATTAAATATATTGCCAGGAACACGACGGGGACGCAGCAGCTTATTGTTCCCATTACATCTTTATATTTACATGGCATGTTCAATGTTTACATGTTATTGTTAAACTGATGTATAAATTAAATAAAATTTAATAATAGTTATTCAAAGAATGTGTTATTGAATACAGTTTAATATTGTGTACACATTTATATTTCCATAATACAAGATATTTGGATGTTTTTTTTAAATAAAGTACTACTTCGGGTTGAGTAGTTTTTCTCAAATTTCATATCTATTTGCTATCTATACAAAATTTGAATGATCTAACTAATTATAACCATAGTTTACTTAAATTCGCAAAAGTATTCAGTTAAACTACCACTTCCATTTATTGGAAGTGACCCAAAAGGTGATACAATTCCTTATTTTTGATATAAAGCAGGTGTACAAAATCTCATTGACCTAGGTCAAAGTGTTTTGAGTTCTTGCGTTTATTTATATATATATATATATATATATATATATATATATATAATATAATATAATGTTACGGCCAAAACCCGAAGTTCAGCCAGTTCCCGAATTGACCGGCCATTTCGCATTTTGGCCGCAAGGTGTGGCCAAAGGCCGAAGTACTAGAAATGACCAGCATATATGCTACTTTGGCCAGCCATTTCGCGAAGTGGCGAGAACTCACTGGTCAAAATCCGATGTGCTGATGTAAGACTGTCCGCTCAAGGTGCGAAGATGCTTAAAAATTTTCAGATGCAGATTCAGAAGTGAGTTTTCCATTCTGCATGAGAAACTGCTCAAGGCGGGTCTTGTTCAGCAAAGTGGACGCCACTTGAGACGGCCTTCCCCTCGCCCAAACACTAACCTTAAGGTCAATAAAATAGGTCCCTGATGTTAAGTCACTATTTTATTGCTAAAATGATAACAGAAATGTGAAATCTACTTATATGCCTGATCTTAATTATTGTGAAGCAACCAAGTGGCGTCTGCTTTCTGAACATGAGCCGCCAAGGTTACACTCAACGCAATTGCACTACTAAGTGCGCAACAAATCGCTGCTCATGCCTTTTTCCTTCCGACTTTGGCCGATCGCCCCATGCCATTTCGCAAAATGGCTGGCCAAATCCCGAAATCGAGGAAAAGATCGGACATTGGCCGGTCAATTTACAGTGACATTGGCCATTTCCCGATTTGGCCGGACATTTCCCGCTTTGGCCAATTTCGGGTTTTGGCCGTAACATTTATTTATTTATATATATATATATATAATATATAATATAATATATACACACACATACGCACACACAGACTTTTTTTTTTTTTCCAGACCCGGGAAGGTCTAAAACATCAAGATTCATCAAAATCTCGAGGTCGAATATTTTCATGATTCCTATACTTTCTCTATACTATGTATACAAGAAAGTAACAAAGCAGCTGGGGTAGACAGCATAACAGCTGAAATGTTCCTCCATACTTAAACAAAAGTACAGTAATCCCTCCTCCATCGCGGGGGTTGCGTTCCAGAGCCACCCGCGAAATAAGAAAATCCGCGAAGTAGAAACCATATGTTTATATGGCTATTTTTATATTGTCATGCTTGGGTCACAGATTTGCGCAGAAACACAGGAGGTTGTAGAGAGACAGGAACGTTATTCAAACACTACAAACAAACATTTGTCTCTTTTTTCAAAAGTTTAAACTGTGCTCCATGACAAGACAGAGATGACAGTTCCGGCTCACAATTAAAAGAATGCAAACATATCTTCCTCTTCAAAGGAGTGTGCGTCAGGAGCAGATAATGTCAGAGATATAGAGAAAAGCAAACAAATCAATAGGGCTGTTTGGCTTTTAAGTATGCGAAGCACCACGGCACAAAGCTGTTGAAGGCGGCAGCTCACACCCCCTCCGTCAGGAGCAGAGAAAGAAAGAGAGATAGAGAGAGAGAGAGACAGAGAAAAACAAACAATCGAAAATCAATACGTGCCCTTCGAGCTTTTAAGTATGCGAAGCACCGTGCAGCATGTCGCTTCAGGAAGCAGCTGCACAGAAGGTAGCAACGTGAAGATAATCTTTCAGTATTTTTAGACGAGCGTCCGTATCGTCTAGGTGTGCGAACAGCCTCCCTGCTCAATCCCCCTACGTCAGGATCAGAGAAAGTCAGCGCAAGAGAGAGAGAGAGAAAAGTAAGTTGGGTAGCTTCTCAGCCATCTGCCAATAGCGTCCCTTGTATGAAATCAACTGGGCAAACCAACTGAGGAAGCATGTACCAGAAATTAAAAGACCCATTGTCCGCAGAAATCCGCGAACCAGCAAAAAACCCGCGATATATATTTAAATATGCTTACATATAAAATCCGCGATGGAGTGAAGCCGCGAAAGGCGAAGCGCGATATAGCAAGGGATTACTGTATTTACAAAGCTCAAAATCTTCTGGCAGGCATGGGATAAAGGAATTACCAGAGAAACAAGGAAAAATATAATTGTACCAATATACAAAAAGTGAGATGCAACAGACTGTATAGAGGAATATGTCATTCATGATATTTAAAAGTAAACTTGGTGTTAATGGAAACAAAATTGAGAATGGCAATAAAGAATTACAAGAGGAGCAAGAACCAGGAAGAAAAACAAAAGATCACATTTTCACCTTAAGGTCAATAACTGGGAACAGATTAGATAACAATAAAGAAGTATACTTGCCATTTCTTGATTTAAAAACCGCATTTTACAAAGTAGTATGAAGATATACATGAAATAGCACTGTAAGCAATGGCAGTGCCAGAAAAGTTAAAAATTATCATTTGAAGTTATTAATCCAAAATGTTTAGGAATGGTATGATTAAATGGACAATAATCAGATCAGTGGGTTATGAAAAGGGGGTAATGGATAGGGAGATAAGCCAAAATCCTCTATTTGTGATGTATATGGATTATATAATTAACACGAGCAAGAAAGAAATTAGAAATACTGTCTTAGGATATTTTAAATTAAATCCAGTATTGACCCAGGGAGATCTGGGGACCTGGGTTCACTTCCCGGGTCCTCCCTGCGTGGAGTTTGCATGTTCTCCCCGTGTCTGCGTGGGTTTCCTCCGGGCGCTCCAGTTTCCTCCCACAGTGCAAAGGCATGCAGGTTAGGTGGATTGGCGATTCTAAATTGGCCCTAGTGTGTGCTTGGTGTGTTTGTGTGTGTGTCCTGCGGTGGGTTGGCACCCTGCCCGGGATTGGTTCCTGCCTTGTGCCCTGTGTTGGCTGGGATTGGCTCCAGCAGACCCCCGTGACCCTGTAGTTAGGAATATAGCGGGTTGGAAAATGGATGGATGAATGGATTGACCCAGGGTGTAGTAATATATGTGGATAATACAACATTAATTGCAGTAAGTAAGCAACAGTTTCAAAGTAAGCTGATAAAATGGAAAAGCGATGTAAACCACTCAAAAAATAAGCGTAACATGAGAAGAGAATCCTCAAATGTGGATACAGATAGATGTGAAAACTATAAAACCTGTCAATATATAAATTCCTAGGGTTAAAAGTAAGTAAAGATGTAAAGATAGATGGAAATAATTAAAATAAACAAGACAAAGCCATTATAATATTAGGGTGGTGTTAATTTAATAGGGAAGAAAAAAATTAAGCATATCAATTGAAGATGTACCTATATAAAACTATGTATGTGCCAACAATTTTGTACACTGCAGAAACTTGCCAATATTGGATAAACAAAAGATCTAAAATAATAGCCGTTGAAACGAAGTATTTAAGGCAAGTGGTAGATAAAACGAGACACAATAAGAAATAAAAGAATCCTTGAACTGGAAAAACAGATGTGAAAATCGCATAAAAATCTCTACAGTGATGCGTGTGATACATCTGAATGAAAAGATGTTCCCAAAAAGGTGTTCAAATGAAGTGTGAAGGAAAAAGACCTTGGGGAAGACACAGAAGGCCACAGGAAGAAAATCTCTTAAAGAAACAGAACAAGAGGTGGAATAAATGAAGATCCTGGCAAAAGGCCGAGTAAAATATAATGAATGGCTTAAGACTGCCAACCCTGTAAGGCAGCGTTTCTCAACCTTTAAGTATTTGCGATCCGAGTTTTCATAACAGTTTTAATCGTGTCCCCAGAACGTTTTTTTGAAACCCTAATAAAATTTATTCCTATATTTTTTGCTGCCGATACACCGCTACAAGTTTAAAATTTCCCTACGAATAGCGAAAGGAGGGCACGCCCCACAGATTGAGAACCACTGCTGAAAGGTATGATGGAAGAAGATAAAATAAGTACTACATTATTTAGCCCTTTTGCTCTTCTGGGGTAGCTCATTGACTACAGTGCATTGGTCAATCCACCAAGACTATCAAATCTCTGTTTTTTGCCTTGCCCATTACTACAACAACATATATTTCTGTAGCACATTTTCTTATAAAGAATGTTGCTTAAAGTGTTTACAAGATCTCAATGAAAATGTTGCAAAAATATGCAAAAAAAAGTAGAAATTGTTAAGAAATGACATACCAAAAATAGTATATAAGAATAAATCAATATGTCCTTGCATAACACCGATCTACAAGTGATTGGAAAAAGTAAAGTTCTTATACATATGTTAGTTTTTAAGACTCTAACAATTACTCTGATGCTGTGGTCAGGTGGCCAGGGAAGACAGGAAAAAAAAATCTCCATTAGTAGTGAACATACAGTATATTGTGTAAGCTCATGTCCCACAGTACTCTTATGACTAGACTAACTTAGGGGCTTTTTGACAAGAGCCCTCCTTTATAAGATACTACCAAGGCTACCTGTATACACCCCAGTTTCCCAGTGTTCTATTTGCAATTAGATTAAATTAGAAAGCACTCAAAAACTGAATCATCTCTTTTACTCACATTCTTTTTTATTAAGTATGCAGTGATTTTTGCATAGTTGAATCAAAAGAATATTTTATGGTTTTTCACTTCTAATGGTTATTCCTGAAAATAATAATAATAATTCATTACATTTATATAGAAATGTTGTTAATGAGATGCTGTGCATTAATCAATTCAACAGGCCAAAGTCTTTCTAGTATATCTTTCTAGAACCTCTTGGCAATTTTGAAGCCATAATATGGCATGCAAGATTTTGAGTGTAAAATTCATATATTGAGTCTGTATATTGTTATAGCGTTTTCTTTTTTTTTTGAAATTGTGCCAGATTCAAACAAGTCTTCAAATGAGTAAAGTACCTCAGCCTTCACTTCCTCCAGACACTAAAATGAAAAAGAAAAAGAAATCATCTGCTAAGGTGAGGAATTATGTATACCAATACAGGGTCACAGGGCTGGGGTATGGACAAAAGACTTGAAGTACTACGCTTTAAATTGTTAAGGACCCACCGGTGGGACCAAAGAATAAGGCGCAAAAACTGCATTAAATCATTAAAGTACTGCATCTTTTTGGCAAAACACTGTAGTGCATACTCCTCTTGAAATGTTTTTCTTTCTTCCCTTAAAGATGGCTAAATTTCTTCATCACAGCAACACCTGCCCTTGACCCCACCCCATATATCTTTCTTGAATGTCCTGATTCAATTGTATACAATTTAACAGACAATTATCTAATACATGAGAGGGGTGTTTCAACTTTCAAATGATACCACATTCCACTTTCTATATTTCAAAGTTTTTGTTTTTGAATCTTACAACTATTGGTGTTTGTAATTTGGATACACAGTATAATTTATTTACCAACTACGTGCCGTCAGGTCCATAAGTATTTATTTGTACAGTGAGCACATTGTGTGAGCTGTTATGATAAAATTATAAGTAGTTAAATCAAAGTAGCAGAAAATGGCTAAAAATGAGGCAGAGTTTAAAGGAAATACTGTAAATGTGATAATAGTTGGACTGGTATCCTGGCTAGGATGGAGAGTGATGCCTTATGTGGCTGGGAGGCCATAATGTACGGACCACATAGGTGGAGGTACAATCCAGCCAGAATCGCTCTCGGTTCCTATCCCAATCAGGACAATTGAATAATGGATGGACTTGGGGGAGACTAGCTATCAAGGACAGTTTATCCCCCAGTGCAAGAGGTGGCAGTGCTCCTCTAGCAAGATTCTGGTTTGGACTGTTGCAGGGTTTCATGGGTCCTGTACTTTGGAAGGGCACCACTGTCAGGTTTCCTGGGTGTTGCCAGAGGATGCTGGCAGGAGAAGCTCTCCCTACTTTGCAGTGCTTTTGCATGACTTGGAAGTACTTCCGCCAGGCAATGTCATGGCACTGTGCGTACTTGGAAAATGAGTTGGAAGTTAATGGACAATGCTCACCTGTAGGATCATAAGAAGAGGGGAAGGACTGTGTATCATCTTTGACTATATTATTTTGACTTTGCATATTGGAGAAGATACTGTGCGAGTAATTCCAGGACAGTGTTTGGTCAGATTTGTGCCTGAGCTTGGGGCTCAGTGGCAGCCCCTTGTGGTCAATAGGGTTAAAAAGTAATGTTGATGCTGAAACCAAGTGTTGATAAACTGTAAAAGTAATTATTTTTAGATGAAATTGCAAAGTCTAAACTATTGAAAGAACAGCATTTATGTGCACCTTTCTGTCATATGTGTTTATTTAAAAGAATAGTTATTGTTTCAGTTTGTATCATTGTTACAGAAATATGAAAGTATAGATAGTATATGCAAAAACATAACATTTCTAATGTGTGTAACATCTACATTTTCAGCTTGTATACTTAAAAGTACTTGTTTATTTTCTATGGACTTAAAAAAAAAAAAAAAATATATATATATATATATATATATATATATATATAATATTTTTTTTTTATATAGAAAGCCACTAATGTGAAGAAGGATCCCATACTTCCGTCTTTTAAGAATAAACTGAAACATCTTCCTTTTGTGGCAGGAACTGTAAGTTTTACTAATATTTTTATATGCCGGTTAAAATGCTTTGTATTTTGCAGTCTTGTACTCTTTATATCTGTAAACTGAAGCTCCTACAGAAACAATGCAGCTGTTGAGCAAAACATTAAACATTAATTGTTTTATGGCTGCTTTCCTAACATTAGAGGGTACCGTAGCATTATGAACAATACATGGTGAATATTAAATGTATAAAGGAATACATTGTCCAGGTGTACAGTACATCTGACTGTCTTTTAACCCTCTGTCAACTCTTGACCCTATGCTGAAATGGAAATTTAATTTGATGACAGTTTGATTTTTTTTTTTTTTTTTTCACAAATTTGGAATGTTCTTAAGCAGAAATTAGACTTTTTGATTTTTGTTCCTAGTCTACCAGTCCCAGCCATTCCGTAAGTGCCAATGTGCAAAATGTACTGCACCTTATGAAGTACCGCCATCCACAACTGAGTGATGGGAGTTTTGGTCCTCCTGTTAGAACGACAGGAAAAACTAAAAGTGAGAAGAAAACTTTCCATTTGCCTATGTCGTCTTGTTCAACTACTTCAGCTGGAAGCCTGTCTGAACTGCTGGTGGCCCTGCAAGATGAGCTGGGACAAATGAGTTTGTAAGCAATGTTTGACTTGCTCTTTAAATGTTTATCTTCAAATTTAAAATTTGTTATTTTGGTTAATATAAATATGTTAATTTCTAATTTAAAATTTTTATTCTATGTACTTCATGCTTTTCTTTAAATAAGTGTTGCCTTTTCTTATCCACACTCCATCTGCATGTTCCTTGAGAAGGTCTTTTAATGTAATTGTAATGTGTGATCTGGGTAGCTGTTAACAAACGATACTGTGACAGCTGCACTTCACCTAAATGTTGTGATTTGCAAACCTTTTAAGGAGAAAAGGTAGCACTTAAATAAAATTTATAATTATTTATACTTGCAACTGTGATGGTACTCTACTCTTAATTTAATGTGACAAATGGAGCAACTTGTTGTAAAACACTATTTGTAACAGAGATGAAATGAAGGATTGTTTTGTTTTTCAGCTGTTCTCACCAGTCAGTATATCTATACTTTACATTGAAGTTCTGTTAACAGAGAAAGTAATCTGACATAGGGGTTATTGTCTAAAAAAGACAAAATAGCTGTCTAAAAATAAGAAGTCCTTACTTAGTAAGTATATTGGTATTAACCTTGTGGAGAGAAAAAAAAAAGAACAAACTGAAACTGGCCAAAGGAATGACAGCAAGCAGTAACAGTGTGGATTCACAGTTTCTTGTGCTTTTTGCTCCATGCTCTAATACACCATTTTAAAATGTTGTGCAGCTTATAGTTTGCAGGGACACATTTCATGTATTTTTCAGAAACGGGGTAAGGTGACTCAAGTACTCTAAAATTAGACTATGGACCTGCAATTTATTTTTCCTTGACCTTTAATGCTTGCCTGAAGTCTACACTTGCAATTGTACGAACAAAATGTTAATAAAACACACCAAACGTTGGCTGAGACAGAAATGAGCCAAGAAACCATGGTGAATGGTTTGGTCTCCTGTGGACATCTTAATGGAGCCAGCTTGTTAGTCTGCTTACATTTATAAAGCACTTAAACAATGTTTCAAGGTGGTAAAATCCATCATTATAATTAAGTTTATGTATCCTTTGGGGTCAGCATTTTCCCAGGTGCTTTAAGAATCACATTATTACTTTCTTTGAAAGTGTTTTCAAGTTTGTAGCCTGTTATACAATTTATTATTATTTTGAATTTAATTATTAAATGTAATATATTGGTTGATCAAACTTTAATCGTAACTGCTGTAAATAATTTTGATAATGTATAATCTTTTGACAGGCTGTCTGAGCTGCAGTTTAATAATTAAAACAGTTATTATTTTTAGTTATATTCAAAGCATGCATGTAAAAATGCATTTTCATAAATGTACCATATTTGCCAGATAGATTTGATGCTCTTTTTTTTTAAATAATTAAAGACTATTTGCTGTTGTCTTTCAGTGAACATCAGGAGCTTCTTAAGCAAATACACGAAACAAGTAAACCTGAAGTCCGTGAAGATTTTGAAAGGGAGCTGGATTGCCTGGTGAAACAGATGGAGGTGAAGGTCAATCAGATTTCCAGTGTAAAGAAGCATCAAGCAGCTGTAAGTTAAATAATTACACTAAAATGTATTCTAATTATAATGTTTTAAGTATCTTTGCTTTTAGAATAATCCATTATTAAAATTAGACATTTTTTGTTTAGCTACAACATAATAGGATTATTTCTCCCTTATCTCCAAAATCCATGTAGAGGTGGCAAGAATGTTTGCGGATTTTACACAATCTCTGGGCACAGGGTCGAATAAAGGATTCCCAGTTCATGGGGCTAACCAGCATTTAAACAGCCTCGGAGTAAAGCGTAACAGCGGATTTTTATTTGTCCCCATAAGAAATGTGGCTTTTTTACAGAAGCTGTTTAAATGAATATGGTTTATACACACAACAGAATGACTGAAAAGGAAGAAAAGAAAGCTTCTGACTTGGCTGTCACAGTTGCAGTACAGCATTATGCAGGCATATTACTGTTGGTATAAAGGAGCCCCAGTAGTGTTTCTTGAAATACCTTTCCTGAATGAATTCTTATTTATCATAGCACCAAAGAGTTGGTGATATGTTGCATGTTGGTTAGACATGCAAGTGAGAATTTCACTGTACTCTGTACATGACTCCTACAGCTGTGCTATTACTACTAAAATGAATACATTTTCTGCACCCCGCATTGTGACAGAATCAGAGGACCTTAAGTGGGTGAACAGGAGCATAGAGATGGAAAAGGTCACTTATGTAGTCTGGTGCAAGGCCATTTAAAGATTTGTAGGTTAGCAATAGAAATTTATATTCAGACCTGTAAAACACAGGGAGCCAGTGGAGATGAAGCAGGATGGGTGTTATTTGCTCGCAGTTGCTGGCCTGTGTATGGACTCATGCAGCAGAGTTTTGGATCAACTGGACCTGTGATATAAGATTTAGAAGTGGCACCTGCCAGTAGGGAGTTACAATAATCAATGCGGGATGTGATAAATGCATGGACAAGTTTCTCCGAATTAGAAAAGGAGTGGAATGAGCGAGCACGGGATATGTTGCAAAGGTGAAAATAAGAGTGTTTCTTAATGAGATTCCTTGCATCAGAAGAAGGTCTGATGAGATCACCATCAAGAGTTGACCGAGAAGGAGCTCATTTTCTTAAGTTGTGCTTTAATGCCAACTTGCAGGAGTTTACTTTTGTTGCAATTTAATTTTAAAGAGTTCTGTTCCATCCGTGTTTTAATTTCACTGAGGCAAGTTGTGAGCTGAGAAAGCCCTGATGTAATTTCACTTTTAACATTGAAATAGAGCTGAGCACCATCTGCACAAAAATGATAACCCAGTCCATAGCTATGAATGATATTGCCAAGGGGAAGCATATAGATTTATAAGAGCAGAGGGCAGAAGACCGAGCCCTTGTGCGACTGGCTCTGAGCTGGATCACCTGTTGCCAAGACTAACACACTTTTGCCTGTCAGTCAGATAAGACTTAAACCTCTGGAGGTCAGTGCCAGAGATACCCAGCATGTTCTCCATGCTGGACAGTAGAATATCATGTCTAACAGTGTGAAATGCTGCATTGAGGTCTGTCCAGAGTCTGCTGCCATTAGCAAATCATTATTTACTCAAAGCAGAGTAGCTTCACAGCTGTGCTGTGCCCTGAAACCAGACTGAAAAGGTTCTATCAAATTATTAGAAGTTGGTGAGCTGGGAGGCTACAATGCTCAAGTACTTTTGAGAGAAAAGTTAAGTGGGCCGAAAATTAAGATTGTCAGCATCAAGACAAGACTTGTTTAACATTAGGGTTACAGAAGAAATTTTAAAAGTGGCTGGCACAAACCCGGTCTCAAGGGATGTGTTTCTTATTGTTGTAACAGTCAGGATAATGGCATGAAGCCAGGATTTAAGAAGTGTAATGGGGATGGTTCCAGTCCACAAGTAGTTCGCCTCATCTTACAAAGAAGGTGGTTAACAAATACAGTTGTGACTGGTGAAAATTTAGACAAAAAAGCAGGATGGAGTGGGAAGATGTGAAAAGATATAAATAGATGATGGATTTATGTTTGTTTGAATTATTTAGATCTTTAGTTTTATTGAGGGGGAAAAAATGTAGGAATTTTTCAGACTTCGATAGAGGAGGTTATTGGTCCAGATGCAGGTTGAAGTAATTTATTAACTACAGAGAACAAAACCCTTGGGTTATCATTGCCACTTTCTATTATTCTGCCATAGTTTGTGTTCTTGGCTGCAGTTAGTGCATCCCTTGTAAGCCCTTTAACGGTCTGAGAAAAACTGGATGTGCACGGTGAAGCCAGTCTTACATGACATTCTCTCAAGGCATCGGCCAGCTGCTTTCATAGACCGTAACTCTGAATTTTACCATGGAGCTTAGTGCTTAAAGGATGCCTCCTTATGATTTAAAGGAGCTGTTCTATCTAGCTGAAAGAAGAGTGGAGTTATAGTGAACAACAAAACTATCTAGTGTTGATTGGATAGATGAAGACAGAAAAAGATCAGAAATAGAACTAGCAAGGATAGAAGGACAGATATTTTTAAGGTTTCTGAAAGAAATTCGATATTTACAGGTAAGAGGAGGGAGAAGTAATGAAACAGTGAAAAGTTCTGCTTTATGGTCCCAAATCACTGCTGTAAGTGTTGCCGAAAGATAAGCTAAATGTACAGATCAAGTTCAATATATGACCACCAGAGTGAGAAGGAAAATCGACATGTTGCACCACATCAAAACAGTCGGTAAAGATAGGAATTAATTTCTCAGTTTACATGTATTAATGTAAATATTGATGTTGAAATTACCAAGAAGAATTACTCTCTGCGAAAGGGAACTTATCTGGGTTAATAATTCAGTCAGATCAAATAAAAAAGACTCATTGTATTTTGGGGGGACAATAGAGAACAAACAGTAAGACAGGACCTGATTTTGTTCTCTTGCAAAAGCAGGTCTTGACTAGTATAAGTAACACGTGTTAAATAAGAGGTCTATTTCACACTAATGAATTCATATTCAGTAAAATTAATATTCCTGTACTGAGAGGGAAAAGGTTCTGTGTTTTGTTTTTGTTGTTGACCGTATTTTGAACCACTAGATAGATAGATAGATAGATACTAGTAGAAATTCTTCCCCTCGTGTTACTTATCCCATGTTTTATCTCCACTGAAGCAAAACACAGTAGGGGAAACTGCATTCTGTTTTATTGATAAACTAGTAACGGCACACTGCACAACAACGTGCAGTGAATACACTTGACTTGAGCATTCATAGTTTTCATACTCTTTCTCTGTATATTTAGCATTTGTTTGCTCAGAGGTTGATGTGCTTGCTGCTTCCTGAGCAGCTCTTCTTTTCTCCACCCTAGTGGCCCGCTTCTTCTCTACTTTCATCATCATCTTTTCGCATTAAAAATGATTAAGTCAGTGTTTGTGTTGCAATTACTTAGTATGTTTTCTTTAATTTTTCACTTAAGCTGGCATTTAAGTCTTCAATCTGCTTCAAGAATGATTTAAGAAATGAAGAGGTAGGGGAAGTAACGACAAAGGTGGTAGGGATGAGAATGGCGCCCGTACACATGCGCTGCTGGCCGCAGCCGTGAGTTGGTTCAACAATAAAAATAAAAAGAGGAATAACCTTGGAGGTCAATCATCACCCCAAAAGTGGATAGTAAATATCACGTAGTATGTGTACCAAATTTATAGTCAATAAGTCAAACGTTTTACAGGCTACAGCTGATTTAAAATCCTGGACAGACAGATGAACATATACTATATAATATGTAATATACACACACGCATATGAAGACATTCCAAGTAATAGTTTAGATAAGGTTGCAATATAGTTGTGTTTTTGATTTGGGAAATCCCCATGTATTATCAAAGGAGATTTTTTTTTAAAATTTATTTATTTATTTATAACAACACCAAAACCCCCCAAACACACACACCCCTACACACCTTTCAATGTTTAATATGTGTATATATAACAACATTGACACTATTTATCATATTAAGTCCTTGGGGAACTTAATACTTATTTATTAACAGGTATTTGACTTGTATTAATTTGTTTAGTTGACCATAAATGATTTTACAGACCCAGGTAAAAGTGTTTTTTGGGTTTATGTAAATGACTGTCACACGTTGATATGTCTGTAGTTGTACTGCTGAATGCTGTGGTATGTGTCTGTGAGACACAAAACGTTATTTTGTAATATTTTGTTGTTTTTCTAAGTTTAACATAGGAATCTTGTTACACTGTTTTTTTGTTGTTTTTTTTTTTTACCCCATGAAATCTTGGTTCATTTAGCTTTGTCAAATGTTATTGCTGTTTTAGTGGATGTTAACAATTTGATTTTAATTCAGCCTAACAACCTCCCAATTTGTCTTGTAAGGTTCAAAAACTGAAGCTGAAAGCTCAAAGTGCAAAACGACGAGCTGATGGAGCTCCAAAATCTGAGAAATTTTCACCAGCAGGTTCCAAATCAAGAGGAGGTTCTGTAAAACTCTGCCAGAGCCAGGGGAGTTTAAAATTATTAAAGAATGTTCAAAAGCTGCAACAAAGCCTCAAAAAGGATGATATCTTATGGGAGCAGTGACATATTTTGAACAGAATTGTTGAAATTGTGTGCTTTTTCTCTTAAGTGTATATACTGATTTTATTTTAATTTATTTTAATGCCTCAATGTTTTTCTTAATAAAAAATATCTTTTGTTTTGAAATGGGTGTTTTGTGAAGTGAATTTTATTTTTATGTAAATTGATTAATCCAATTCAGAATTAGGGGTAGAGAGGGATGGTGGAGTGTCTGTCCTGGCACAACCGATCACAAGGTCGGAACCAAACCTGGATGGGAATCCAGGAACCACCATGCGAACACTTTTTACTGACACAGGGTCAGTTTACTATTGGCAAATAAGCTAACAAACATGCCCACACAGATGTTGAAAGTGCATGCAAACAGTGGCCAGGCGTGGGATTTAAATACTGGATTCATCAGGCTAAACAAGATGCCTCTATATTGTATAGTTTTAAAATAAATATTTAATAAAGTGTGTGTGTGTGTGTGTATATATATATATATATATATATATATATATATATATATATATTTATATAATATGGAAGAGAAGGTCTGTGATACGGTTTGCATATTTGCAGCTGGAGATCCACAAAGGGAGAAAAAATGAATCACGTATCATAAAGTAGTTTTTATTCCTGAGCTTTCAACCCCTACCAGGGGTCTTCATCAGAGGATAATGCTTAGACTTCCAAGAATCAAAGGCAATATATAGCAACACATTAAGTGGGGGAGGGAGGTGACTAAGGCTGTATGATCGGGGGGTGGGGTGGGGGGGGGGGGTTTGTATAGTTTGTTTATTATGTACATGTTCTTCTTAAGTTAGCATATGCTGGATTTAGTCCAAGTGTCTGTTGATGCCGTTTTCATTTGATAGCCAAGACTCGGCCAACTCTCTGGCACTTTTAGTGCTGGCCTTAAATTTTACTTTTACATTGTCCCAGTTGAATGTGTGTCCTGTTGATTTAGTATGTGCATAGATCAATGATAGTGCGTCCTTTCTTCTGATGGCGTTGCGATGTTCCTGTACACGTGTTGAGATTCTTTTTGAAGTTTGTCCTATGTATACCGCTGAGCAAGAATTGCATGGGATACTATAAACTGCTTTACGAGTTTCTGCTGTTGATTTCTTGTTTTTGGCATTAAAGAGGACTGTGCGCAAATTGTTCGTGGGTTTGTGTAATAATAAATAAATATATATATATATATATATATATATATGATACTTTATTAATCCCAAGGGGAAATTCACATACTCTAGCAGCAGCATACTGATAAAAAAAAAAAACTATTAAACAGTGATAAAAAACAGACAATAACTTTGTATAATGTTACCGTTTATCCCCCCGGGTGGAGTTGAAGAGTCGCATAGTTTGAGGGAGGAACGATCTCCTCAGTATGTCAGTGGAGCAGGACAGTGACAGCAGTCTGTCGCTGAAGCTGCTCCACTGTCTGGAGATGATACTGTTCAGTGGATGCAATGGATTCTCCATGATTGACAGGAGCCTGCTGAGCGCCCGTCACTCTGCCACAGATGTCAAACTGTCCAGCTCCGTGCCTACAATAATAATAATAATAATAATAATTCATTACATTTATATAGCGCTTTTCTCAGTATTCAAAGCGCTATCCACACAGGGAGGAACCAGGAAGCGAACCCACAATCTTCCATAGTCTCCTTACTGCAAAGCAGCAGCACTACCACTGCGCCACCTGTGAGGACAGAGCCTGCCTTCCTCACCAGTTTGTCCAGGCGTCCCTCTTCTTTATGCTGCCTCCCCAGCACACCACTGCATAGAAGAGGGTGCTCACCACAACTGATAGAACATCTGCAGCATCTTACTGCAGATGTTGAAGGATGCCAGCCTTCTAAGGAAGTATAGTCGGCTCTGTCCTCTCTTGCACAGAGCATCAGTATTGGCAGTCCAATCCAGTTTATCATCCAGCTGCACTCCTGGGTATTTATAGGTCTGCACCCTCTGCACACAGTCACCTCTGATGATCACGGGGTCCAGGAGGGGCCTGGGTCTCCTAAAATCCACCACCAGCTCCTTGGTTTTGCTGGTATTCAGGTGTAGGTGGTTTGAGTCACACCAAAGTCAACAAAGTCCTTCATTAGGTTCCTGTATTCCTCCTCCTGCCCACTCCTGATGCAGCCCATGATAGCAGTGTCGTCAGTGAAATTTTGCACGTGGCAGGACTCCCGAGTTGTTTTGGAAGTCCGATGTATATAGGCTGAACAGGACCGGAAGTAGTTCAGTCCCCTGCGACGTTCCTGTGTTGCTGACCACAATGTCAGACCTGCAGTTCCCGAGACGCACATACTGAGGTCTGTCTGTAAGATAGTTCACGATCTATACCACCAGCTATGAATCTACTCCCATCTCTGTCAGCTTGTCCCTAAGGAGCAGAGGTTGGATGGTGTTGAAGGCGCTAGAGAAGTCCAGAAACATAATTCTTACAGCACCACTGCCTCTGTCCAAGTGGGAGAGGGATCGGTGTAGCATGTAGATGATGGCATCCTCTGCTCCCACCTTCTCCTGGTATGCGAACTGCAGAGGGTCGAGGGCATGGTGGACCTGTGGCCTCAGGTGGTGAAGCAGCAGCCGCTCCATGGTCTTCATCACATGTGACATCAGAGTGACAGGCCGGAAGTCACTCAGCTCACTAGGACGTGATACCTTTGGGACTGCGGTGATGCAAGATGTTTTTCAAAGCCTCGGGACTCTCCCCTGTTCCAGGCTCAGGTTGATGATGCGCTGGAGGACTCCCCAGCTCCAGCACACAGGCCTTCAGTAGTTGTGGCAATACTCCATCTGGACCCACTGCTTTGCTAGCACAAAGTCTCCTCCACTCTCTGCTTACCTGGGCTGCTGTAATTGTGGGTAGGGGGAAAACTCTCTCGTATGCTGGTATCAGTAGAAGGATGGGTGGAGGGTGCAGTACTCCAAGGTGAGAGTGGGTTAGGGTGGTCAAACCTGTTAAAGAAGTTGTTCATCTGGTTTGCTCTCTCCACGTCTCTCTTGATGGTGGCACCCTCTGCAGCCAGTGATTATCTTCATCCCATCCTACACTTCCTTCATGCTGTTGTTCTGCAACTTCTGCTCCAGCTTTCTCCTGTACTGCTCCTTCGCCGCCCTGAGCTGGACTCTGAGTTCCTTCTGCATGTGCTTGAGCTCATGCTGATCACTGCCTTTAAAAGCCCTTTTGTTCCGGTTCAAAAGGCCCTTGATGTCACTTGTAATCCATGGCTTGTTGTTAGCATAGCAGCGTACTGTTCTTACTGGAACTACAATGTCCATCAGAGCCTGCTCTGCCTCAGGGGACCACTTCCTGAATGAGCGTGTGGGTGTAGGTAAGACCCTCACTCTTGGTTTGTAGTGAGGCTGAAGCAGAACCAGGTTATGATCTGCTTTCCCAAGCGCAGGCAGCGGGGTGGTGCTGCATGTGTCTTTAACGTTTGCATACAGTAAGTCAATAGTCCTATTTTCCCCGGGTATTACAATCCACACACTGGAAGAAGGCAGGTAATATTTTTTCTTGCGTCACATGGTTAAAGTCTCCATCAATTAGCACAAGTGCCTTGGGGTGCTGCATTTGCAGTTTAGCAACAGCAGAATGGATGATGTCACCCGCTATCTCCATGTCCGCCCGAAGAGGGATGTATACAATAACAACAATGACGTGTCCAAACTCTCTGGGCAAGTAATAGGGATGCAGACTTACGGCGAACAGTTCGATGTCCCTGCAGCAAGTGGAGATTTTGACGTTTACATGTCCAGAGTTGCACCACCTTGTATTCACATAGAGAGCAAGTCCTCCTCCTTTCCGCTTCCCGCAGGTATTTGCGTCTCTGTTCGCTCTAACTGTGCTAAACCCAGGTAGGTCCACGTTAGCATCCGGGATGGTAGTTGTTAGCTATGTTTCACAAAAACACAACAAACTGCATTCTCTGTAGGTCCTGACATTTTTCACCAGCGCGGCCAGTTCACCGATCTTATTTGGTAGTGAGTTCACATTTCCCAGGATCACAGAAGGCACCGAAGGCTTGTAACTCCACTTTCTCACAAGCCGCCTCGCCTTTAGCTTAGCTCCGGTTCTGCTGCCACGATGCCTCCTTCTTACCTCGTCAGGTAAATAGGGAACCACACAGGTGCGGGCATTTGTTCTCAGAGCTTGAAGTTGACTACCTGAATAAATGAGTCTCAGCGTGTAAAAATCCATGTAGTAAAATGTAATAAAAAGTGTCCAGGGAACGAGTCCACATAAAAGAAAGTGGTAGGAGTGATCAGTGAAATAGATAAAATAGATAAAAGGTAGAGAGATAAAGTCGTACATGGAGCTGCTGGAAAGGCTGCCACTTGCGGCAGCGCCTCAGTCATTCATATATAAGCCTGAAAGTGCAACGATTTAATGTGACGTTTTTATGTCCCATTTTTTGTCTCGCTTTAAATCAGGTTTATTTTAAAACCTACATATATATGTTTGGTATCATTCTTTTCAGAATTTATTGAACTTTTAATGTGATGATGTTAGATTTTCAGATTCTCATTCAGTTTTTAAATTATAAACTAAAAAATATCAAGAACTTGTGTTCTGTGAGACAAGACTTTGTGCCAAAAGATTTAACCATGCCCGGGGACGGAAATAAAAGACAAAGAGCAGGACAGCTGCTGTACAGGCTTTTAAATGTTCAAAGTGCAGCAGTAATCCAGCAGCTGATCAAGCAAAGAGGAGGTAAAATATATACAGTATATAAAAAATACTTTTTAAAAAACACGCTTTTCATCAATCAATAAAATCTTAGCAAAAGCGCCCACGCTTTTATTTTACGAGTGATGTATGAGAGACTTATTTTTTACTTTCAAGTACACTTTTTAACTTAATATAAGTGTGGTTTTTAAAATTTTTTATATATATATTATTTTCAACTTTTTAGTCTTGGGTTTGTTTTAGATAATTTTGTAATCAATATTTTAACACTTCCTTTAATATCCGTTACTAGCGCCATCTATTAATGAAATCTTTAACTATTCTTCATATGCAAATTTCATTTCTTAATTAACATGGATTAATCGATCAATTAGTGAAACTGATTATTGATTCGTGTATTGTCATCAGAAATGAGTAAGTGTGCAAAATTTCAAGTCATTTGGAGAATAGGAAGTGGGTTAAATATCAATTACAAGATTTGTAACAGAAAACAAACAGGTGAAGTTAAAAGAAGCATGGTAAAAAAAAAAACCTATTTGTTTCCCATTGTATCACCGTTTAAGAGGGGGTTCTGGAGGAGCGACCATGTCTCCTTGGGGTGCGTTCAGCCCCCCTCTTCACAACGTGAGCGGCAGAGTTGCGAATTGGCTGGTGCATAGTGCTGGCTGGGGTGGTTGGCAAGCGAAGCGAACTGGGGGAAACCGCCTAGTATGTATGTATGTATCTATATATACAGTATATATATCGCAGACAATCACAACAATCACATTATGTGCAAAATTCAATAATGAACTCAAAAGTAGTATATTGTGTGTTTTTGGTTTGCAAACACTTTAAACAAATAAGGTGCTTTTTAACAGCAGTATTCTCTTTACATAGTAGCAGTTAAAATATTTCTTGTAAATCTCAACTTAAACATTAATTTAATCAAATCAAATATAAAACCAAAGCTAAAAAACATTTTATCTAGTTTGTTATAGAAAAACAAGTTACCCTCAGAGTCCAGAGCCACGATCACAACATTATAACAGGCGCCTTCCGAGCAACAGCAAGTTAACATTTCTAAATCTATTTTCTGTTTCATCTGAACAGATACCAGCAGAAACATTTTCTTTTATTAGGGAGCAGTATAAACAGTATGTTCAGTAGCAGCTCTTTGGGGGCTTATATTTTTTTCAAAAAACTCAGTTTTCTGAAAAGCAGGAATGCACGGTGGGCTGGCTGCCTGGCTATCTTTGTGAGAAAGGTGCGCGGGGGAGGTACTTGCAGTGAAATGCAATATGGTTTGTACCTCCTGTCATCGTAAGTGTCTGTCCTCCCAGTGAACGTTGCCATAGGTGCATCAGCTACACAAATGTGTTCCACACCACGATCAGCTGGGGCCGATCAGCTGACGCCGGTACCTGATTTTCGTTTTTGATCTACATCTCCAAATCAATTGCATCAAAATCTGAGTCCAATAAATCAGAGTCCAATTCAGCGATAATATGAAAAAAGTCATCCATGGATTATTTTGCTTTGAGCATTCATGTTGGTATCCCTCCACATGCCATTTTAGAATCTGTTTGCTCTTCGCTACTCATGCACGTGCAGAGAATCGAGGTCAAATCAAGAAAGCTAACTTTCCTTCTAGCAAAAGCGTATTGAAAAGCACAGTAACAAGATCACTGATCTCTATTGATCGCTAGTGAGACTGAGGCTTTCAAAATAATAATAATAACAAAAACTGCGTTAATGAACGATAAAATTGTCGGCATTAATTAATGCGTTAATGCGTTAACTTGCCTAGCCCTGATATTGATATATAATTTTTCTATAATTTGATTGAAATTCTGGTTGATATTGCAACTTCTCTCATCGCGCTAAATATCATAGTTTGGTTGTGGCACCGATTTATTTGTGTAAATCAGAGAGACAGGCTGTGGGCCAAGGGGAGGGGGAGGCGGGACCTCAGGAGTAGGGAGCTGGGTGGGGCCATCCTCGCTTGTGTGCCACTCTCCATTTGGGACACTTTAACTCTTACCACGTGTAGGAGCGTACCTTGCCTCCACTTAGCTAGCGATACCTGTTTGTGCAGCAGACATTATCATCTAGAGATTGTTAAAGAGTAATGTTTGACATTTTTGAGAGAGAGAGATCACAGCTACGTGTGTTTTAGAGGGTACCTGGTCATTGGCAGAGGTATCTCCCCACGCAGGGGACACTCTCCCATCAGAGCTGAACACGATCAGATACAGTGCCAACATTTAACATTGGAGCGTTCCTACCTTCCACTTGTCCAGAGACACCTTGCCAACTTTTTACATTTTTGGCAAAGAGATACAAGATCGTAAGACAAGCACATTAGTGAGTCTTCATTGTTCGTTAATTTATTTTTAAAGTTGTGGGTTTTTTTTAATTATTATTTTTTTTAATTATATTTTTCTCAAATAATTAAAAAAAAAAAAATCTTCTGCCCGGGCAATGCTGGGTATTTCAGTTAGTTAACAATAAGACACAAATAACAAAGCAGAAGCTCACCATCTATCCTGGTGCAATTTACACCTGTGTGTGTTCATCATTAAGCATCTGTTTTAATAAGCAGAAACAGAAGAAAAAAAGGAGTGAGAATTACTAATCTGCTCCATCAGACAAATTGTATGGAAAAGAAAAAACTGTAATAAATGACCAGATGTGGAAGACTGAAGGCAATAACCAGCCATAAAATCAAATTAGGTCTGCTAACAAAGATTGGCTTTTAATTAAGCAATTTGTGGTTGGAACACAAGTCTACAGCCCCTGTGGTCCTCCAGGGTTGAACTAGAGGTCCCTTGTTTTAAGAAAATTTTAATATGGGTGCTTATTTATGGTAGGCTTACATATCTTCCTCTGATTAGTTTATTCATCCCACTAACTTTTTCAGGGGATTCAACACTGGGTATATTTTCAACCATAACAACTCATTTCATTTGGCTTGGTGTTTCTTGTTTTATCCACTGTCCATTGTCTTCAGAATATACTAAACATCTCATGAGACATACAGTATCTGTTTTATAAAGAAAATAAAAAACAAGTATAAAAAATACATTCATTCATACAGTACTTTCATTTCTTACATGATGTTTTTATACATAGATGTTTTTACTTTCCTCTGCCCTTTGTGTAAAGAAAATAGGAGTCATAAAATGAATAGAAAGAGTTGAAAAAGTAAAACCTTTGGATTAGTTTTAGCTTGTTTTGATGCACTTTTTTCAAGCAAATATCCACATGTTGTTTAATTATCTCCTGAAATTTTTAATCTGCCAAAGTATACATATTTTCTATATATAAGAAATAATAATGTCATGACTTTGTTTATTCCTCATCCTTACACTCTTAAAAATAAGGGTTCTGTAATGCCGAGCTTGCCCATAGCCTTGGCATTTGCTTGAACCCAGATATCGATAATACTGACTGGGATGCCAGGTCTGTACATCAAAAGTGCTTTGTGTGTTTATTTAAAACAAATTAGTGTCTAAATAAGCTGCAGTTCAATTCTTCAACAATAAATAATCCATAAAAATCAGTGCATCCATTATGATAAAAACCATCAATAAATAGTTCCTTAAATATGTTAAAATCCAAGAATAAAACCAGTCAGACCTCGGGTTCTCTTTCCAACCCCAGCTTGACTTTCTTTCCATCTGCCCAGCTCACCATTCAAATCTCCCCAGCAGGGCTGAGAAACCAGCAACTCCAGTACCCTCTCTAGATATCACCCCAACCAGCTCAATCAATCACCACTTGGATACTTGGAGCTGGATCCCCATCATCCTGCCACCTGCCATGGACCTGTGGAGCACTCACTCAATTAATCCTGCTACTCCCTATCAAGGTGTATCCACCCCTGGAGCATCACTCTAATGACTCAAGCGCCGCCGCGAGTGGCAGCCTTTCCAGCAGCTCCATGTATGACTTTATCTTTCTACCTTTTTCTCTATTTCACTTATCACTCCTACCACTTTCTTTTATGCGGACTCGTTTCCTGGACACTTTTTACTACTTGGACATGGATTTTTACACGACGAGACTCGTCTATTCAGGTAGCCAACTTCAAGCACTGAGAACAAAGGCCTTTGCTGGTGTGGTTCCTTATTTACCCAACGAGGTAAGAAGGTCGTATCGAGGCAGCAGAGCCGGCACTAAGCTAAAAGCCAAGCTGCTAGCAAGAAAATGGCGATACAAGCCGTCGGTGCCTTCTGTGATCCTGGGAAATGTGAACTCACTACCAAATAAGATCGACGAACTGGCTGCGCTGGTGAAAAATGTCAGGACCTACAGAGAATGCAGTTTGTTGTGTTGTGAATTTCCCCTTGGGATTAATAAAGTATCTATCTATCTATCTATCTATCTATCTATCTATCTATCTATCTATCTATCTATCTATCTATCTATCTATCTATCTATCTATCTATCTATCTATCTATCACTCCTTTTATTCCTTCACGGGGCCACCAAACACTGTGCCTCCCTTCCGCCACACTGGCTCGATCTTCCTATTCTTTCTTTCTTTCTCTTCCAATTTTTTTCTTTCTTCCTTTCTGAACTCCCCCTCTCTGTTCTGCTCAGGACTTTTACACTTTGCAGATGCAACCCGGGGAGTATCAATGAAGAACAGCTGAGCTGATCACATCTGAGTGTTTACAAACAATCAGTTAGCTTTTCCATTGAACACCCCACGGCTGCATGGTTTTCTAGTAGCACACACCCACATCCACAAGCCTGAGCTACACTGTTTATTGCTTTAAAATACTGTACCATCATGGACCCCAAACCTACTCCAATTGCAGGTACCAAAGTGGTTCTTAAGAGGAATGCTGTAGGACAGGGGTTTTCAAAATCGGTCCTGTTGGTCCACTGTGGCTTCAGGTTTTTGTTCCAACCAGATTCATAATCAATGGCAACTGTTAACACTGATCTCATTTAATTAGCTGTTTTTTTTTTTCTCTTTTCTTATTCTACATTACGAAAAGCACAGCAGCATGATTTTTACATTTATAAAGACATATAGAAATATTTGTTTTTGCTATAGATTTAAATGCTTAACTATTCTTTGCTGATTTCGTTACAATTTCCCCTTTCTCTGTGCAGTTTGCTCCCTTCATTGTGTCTTAATAATGACAATTAAAAACGAGCAGAGCCAGGCAAACAACACTGAATCATGAAAGGCTGTAACTACATTAGCATAAGACCCACTGATTATGTATTAATGTATTAATTAAACAATCAGAACACCCGGAAATGTACAAAGACATTCAAGATGAAAATATTGTTAAAAAGAAAAAAAAAACATTATTCCCATATAATTGCTTAGTACATTTTAATATTTTTTTCTTTTAACAAACTTAGTTTTCTAATTTCTATATTGTTCCCAAAACAAAGAATCTGAGAAACAACAGTTCACTTAACTAACTCAGGAGTCCAATTAAAAACAAGATGGCTGGGGAAAAAAAAACCTGCAACCACAGTGGGTCCCCAGCACCAAGTCTGAGAACCCCTGCTGTAGGGGAACCATCCACATGAAAGTTCCCGAATACCATATGTTCCCTTAAAAATTGTTATCCATCCATCCATCCATCCATCCATCCATCCATCCATCCATCCATTCTCTTCCGCTTATCCGAGGTCGGGTCGCGGGGGCAGCAGCTTGAGCAGAGATGCCCAGATTTCCCTCTCCCCGGCCACTTCTTCTAGCTCTTCCGGGAGAATCCCGAGGCGTTCCCAGGCCAGCCGTGAGACATAGTTCCTCTAGCGTGTCCTGGGTCTTCCCCGGGGCCTCCTCCCGGTTGGACGTGCCCGGAACACCTCACCAGGGAGGCGTCCAGGAGGCATTCTGATCAGATGCCCGAGCCACCTCATCTGACTCCTCTCGATGCGGAGGAGCAGCGGCTCTACTCTGAGCCCCTCCCGGATGACTGAGCTTCTCACCCTGTCTTTAAGGGAGAGCTCAGACACCCTGCGGAGGAAACTCATTTCAGCCGCTTGTATTCGCGATCTCGTTCTTTCGGTCGCTACCCATAGCTCATGACCATAGTTGAGGGTAGGAACATAGATTGGTAAATTGAGAGCTTTGCCTTTTGGCTCAGCTCCTTTTTCACCACGACAGACCGATGCAGAGCCCGCATCACTGCGGACGCTGCACCGATCCGCCTGTCGATCTCATGCTCCATTCTTCCCTCACTCTTGAACAATACCCCGAGATACTTGAACTCCTCCACTTGAGGCAGGATCTCGCTACCAACCCTGAGAGGGCACTCCACCCTTTTCCGGCTGAGGACCATGGTCTCGGATTTGGAGGTGATGATTACCATCCCAGCCGCTTCACACTCAGCTGCGAACCGATCCAGAGAGAGCTGAAGATCACGGCCTGATGAAGCAAACAGGACAACATCATCTGCAAAAAGCAGTGACCCAATCCTAAGCAGCCCTTATCAGGGGGTCCGGTACCCCATACTCCCGGAGCACCCCCCACAGGATTCCCCGAGGGACACGGTCGAACGCCTTTTCCAAGTCCACAAAACACATGTAGACTGGTTGGGCGAACTCCCATGCACCCTCCAGGACTCTGCTAAGGGTGTAGAGCTGATCCACTGTTCCGCGACCAGGACGAAAACCACACTGTTCCTCCTGAATCAGAGGTTCGACTATCCGACGGACCCTCCTCTCCAGGACCCCCGAATTGACTTTTCCAGGGAGGCTGAGGAGTGTGATCCCTCTGTAGTTGGAACACACCCTCCGGTCCCCCTTCTTAAAGAGGGGAATTGTTATTTAAATATATATTTTTGCATATTGCTATATGGAAAAGATATTTACCCTTTTATAAAACTAGCCGTTTATGGTAAACTAGGTAACAGTATCCTGAACACAGTCTAAGGTCCGTTTTCATTTGTTAATTTGGCTTACGCATTTAAATAGATTGGGGGTGGTGTTGTAGCACTGCTGCCTTGCTACAAGCAGATCGGGGTTGAAGTTCCAAGTGGTCCGTGCGTAGACTTTGCACGTTCCCCACGTGTTTGTGTGAATTACTTCTGGATGCCCTTACTTCCTCCTAAACATGTACAAGTTAGGTGGACTGGCGATTTTAAATTGGCCCATTATGGTATGTGTGTGTGTTCTCCCTCCATTGACTAGCGCTCTGTCCAAGGATTGTTCCTGTCTGGCCCCTGATGCTTTCTTTGATAGACTGAAGCTCCCCCGAGGCCCTGCCCTGGATTTTAAAATATCAAGGCGACTGTGTATTTTAGATCAAGGAAACAGTGACACGGGAGAACGTGAAAATTTCACATGCTTACAGTCTAACGTATTTCGCCACTTTTTATACAACCTACAATAAATATAACAGAGTAATTGCTTGATTTCGCTACTTACTGTTTATTGTACGATTACCATTTCAGTAATTGTCACACATTAGCGGTTTTCTTGGAAACATTACTAAGCTTCCCATAAGTAAAATAACATACAGGCACAAACTACTTTCACCTAGAAATCGGAAACTAACTTCGGAGAATGTTTCCGATTATTCTTTAGCCCGTCCGGTGTCTAAAGCAGCTTTATGCTGCAAGATTCTGAAGACAAGCTGTCATTTTTTTTAAAAAAACGTGTGTAATGAATAATAAAGCTTTGTAGTTTGGAATCTCCGGCTTTCCACGTTTAACTGTTCACTGTTTAACTTTTCCACTGTTAACACTTTCTAGCTACATCTGTCTCGCGTGAGGTGGTCGGCGAGACTGCGCGCTCACTGGATTGAGGGCACGCGCACGTTCGCCAGTTGTGTACAGCGTCCCTATGGCTACCGCTTCGGACGCACGAAACAACTTTAAGTCAAACGTGGAAAGTGTCATTATTATTATTATTATTACTATTTTATGTTAATAGTGCACCAGAAGTGTTGGAGACAGCTTACAAAAGAAAAGGCCACCAGGTACTGTACGTGCGTTTTCTAGTTTTTTTAAAAAAGCGTGAGTGTTTGGACGATTGTATTAGGGTCATATAGAGTTGGCCAAATTTTTAGAGTCACGATCTTGAATGATTGCTTATTTCTTGTTACGTGCTTAGAAAATTGTATCCAGTTACATATAGATGAGTTGCAGAACTTGCAGGCAAAGTCCTAACGTTTGTATTATCGAGTCTGCAGTCACTCTTTTGGCCATTCAGCGTCTAGTGTCTTAGTGATGCCATTAGTTATGGGGACTTCACTGCCTTTTTGTGACTTGTCATTATTATTTGCATTCTCTAAAACAGACACTTGCAATTGTTCATGTGACCTTACTGACAGTATAAACTGCAAACAATTTTGACTGTTCCGTAAGTGGTATATGCAGTTAGATTAAAAAATAAGAATAAGGTATCCATATTAAAGAAATGTTAATTGTTTGACTAATTAAATACATAACATATGTTAGATCATTCATATATATATATATATATATATATATATATATATATATATATATATATATATATATATATATTTGAATCTCCTCCTTCTGTTTGTGAAACCTCTTAATCCATCTCTGAGTCATGAGGGCCAAAACCACACCTAGCAATATTGGGATTAAGGCAAAAACTAAACAGGATATCAGTCAGCTAGAGCGTACACACATTTATTTGAAGCTAAAGGTTTCTGTTAACATTTTGAAATTTGTATTGAATACAGATTTAAATACTGAGCTTTTACATTTACTGAATAAGCAATACTCCCATAAACTCACATTTGTCTAATTTAGATTCACAGTTAACCTAACATGCAAATATTTGAGAATCAGAGAGAACAATCACAGCAGACATCAGGAGAATGAGCAAAGTCCACACAAAAATATCACAAAAAATATTTGAGCCTAGGTCACTGGACGAAGTTTTTTTAGAAAGAGATGTGAGATTGGAAGCATATTATAAGGTAACATGATCATAAATTACATTTTCATTGAGAAATACACAGAAGGATTGAAACTCAAAAAAGGGGAAGGAAAGTGGAGAAATCCAATTAGTAATGCATAAAGCATCTTTTCTATATTCCACAAATACATTTTTTGTAAGATTAATTGGAAATTGTAGTAATAAGGAACTATTAAAATCTACCTTTTGGACTTAAATATTCATGGCTATTTCATTGTGTCTTCAGAAAGCTTGGTGAAATGTGTTTGCTATTATGTGGTCTTTAGCTTAGCCAGTTAGGTTGCAATGTACAGTGTATGTTCACTTTTCCCTCAAACATCAAAGAAATGAAGCAGTGGTGTGAAGAAATGTGGGACAAAATTCTACCAGTTGATGTAAGAAACTGATATTCTACTACAGAAAACAGTTACATCAAAATTATTACTGATCTCAATGGTTTTCGAGTTACTGAATCATGGAGTGTAGACATCTTTTCTCGGTTTGCTTCTTTGTGCTGTCTTATATTTTTGGTTAAAAAATGTCAAATATGATTTGAGGTGTTGTTTAGAAGTTCTAAACAACACCTCACTAAATTAGAAGTAGTAGTAGCATTGTCAAATTTACAGGGTACAGTGAAATTACTACTGCAACCACCATGCAATACATTGCCATTCTCTGGCACCATGATAAACAAGAAAGTTTTAAAATACATAACTTTATAATGATGGTGATCTGAAGATGTACAGGTATTTTATATCCACCAAATCAATGCTACTCAAGGCAGTGGAGTCTAGCTGTCAAATATTGGAAGTGATGCTGACCTTTATTCACATTAACACATTGTCTTAACTTTTTCAATAATAAGTCTAGTCCACCTACCATTTAAATAGAAAAAGAATGTCCAAATTTACTTAGAAGCAGCAAAAAATTAAATCCACTGAACAGGGAACAATACAATTTTTTTCAGGATCTGGCAATCCACTCATATATCTGTAAGAAAGAGTTCATTTGCAAATAACTACAAACACAGTAAATATTGCAATTTACACAAAAATAGGAGAATTTAGGATGTAAAATAACTTAATGCTTATTGACTGATCAGTAATGAACAGTTAATTTTGAAGTGACATGCTGCCTAATGGATTCAGCCTCCAGGGCTTGAATCAGTCTCCTGGTGTGGAATTTACATGTGGTCCACATGTCTATATGGGTTTTTCTCTGGATACTTTGGCTTTTCTCCAACATTACCAAAGATGTGTGTGTGTATGTGTGTGTTAAGGTAGTTGGTGACTATACATTGGCCCCATGTGAGTGTGCATGCATGGTTCCTGTGATGCATTGACATCATGTTCATGGTTGGTTCCAGTCTAACACTCAGTAGCCCATAACTCTAAACTGGATTAAGTGTGTATGCAAATATTATATTATTTTAATTTTAATAAAACAAAATATTTAGTTATTTGAATCTTACATTTTTGTGAGTAAAACTATTATGAAAAAATATTGTAAAAAACACTCAACCATCCACTGAACTATTTAAAATATTTTTTTTGTTGAGAGCTGGAGCCCATCAAGACTTCTTCAAGTACAAGGCAGGGAATCAGCTTTGGAGAGGATGCAAGTCCATCACAGGGCACAATGCACACTCACTGATCTCACACCAATTTGGAGTCATTAATTAGTTATATGTTTATTTGCATTACTGTTTATCATAGCACTAGATAGGATGACCTGTTGCATATTGGTCAGCCAAACAAGTAAGAATTTCAGTTTATTATACGTGACAATGCTGCTGCTGCTTCTACTCCTTTTTATGATGTATTAGGAGGCTTTGCCCCCTGCTTGCTTCGCTTGCCAACCCCTGGGTCTGCGCTACACGCTAGCCTCTTTGTGGTTCTGCTACTTGCGTATGGGGGTGCGGATGTACAAGTTAAACAGATTGTTATTTTCATGGGAATTGTTACATATGCCTAATAGAACTAACTATTTTACATTACAGCGAGTAATTAACCATATTAAAAATAGTAAAACGTAATAATTTGAAAGTAAATTATGTTTCATGTTGCGTTAGAGTTATTCATTGTGTAATATGATTTTGTTCTGTTTGGCTTTGAAATAACACGCAAATACTTTTTAAACTTACACTTTTTCTGTAAAACTTCAGTAAAAACAATTTTTGGAATAAAATTTTCATCAATATCGCATTGTATTTTGATTCTGTGTTTAGGCTTTCATCGTGACAAAGCAAAGTATAACTGCCCGTGATTGAATTTCGTTTCTTTCTCTCTAATAAATAAAACGACTTTTTCTAATGTTTGAACCTGAGATTTGTTAATTGTCTTTGCAAAAGCTATTCTAATGGGAAACTGTTAACGTTTTAATACGAATGGCATATCAAGATCTCCTTTGTTGTGTAATGTTATCCGTGGAAGATGTATTAGTATCTATCTATCTATCTATCTACATTACCTTTCTTGGATATATCCTTTTTTCTACATTAATTTGTGCGGTGGAAGACCGGACGGTGTTAACGGTTGTAGATATTCTTCGGGATATTGTATGTTGATGTTTTCATCTTCCGCACGATCACCACCAACTGTTGCAGCATAGTCTATTGATACGCATTTAACCAATTTGCCGTGTAACCGTTTGTTAGTTTTGGCGTTAATTCGTTTGACTTCATCGTTTCTTGGTGCTAGGATTGCCCGTGTACTCATTTCTTCTGTTGATAACCCATTGTGATGAAATTCTTTAACAAGATTTGGACATAATATGTCTTCTTTAATTGGAAACTTAAAGTGAGGAAAACGTTAAAATTTATAAGAGCTGAGAGAGCAGGAACTGTGTCTGTCAAAAGCATTCACACAAATGAGAGGTGAGAGGACTGTGTGCGTGGTTGAATATGGTTGAGAGGAGGGCATGACTTGAAAAAATCTTGTGTCAAAAGTTTCGTCTCGCGGGACTTGAAAAAAATCTCTTGAAAAAAGTCTCGTCTCGTCTCAGGATTTTTTTATATAATAGAGTTTTATATATTCTGAGTTGAATAAAATGTCCCTTGCCAAAATGTTTTATGTGCTCCTACATAATATATACATTCCAAGTGGATATTCATGTGTGTTAGGTTAATCAATAAATCTAAAATGTCCAGTTATGACTGAGTATGATTGTGCGTGTAACTGTGCTGTATGATGAACTGCCATTAATTCTAGGTTGGTTGCTACGTTGTTTGTGCCCATTGTTGCTGTAATAGAGTCCAATTACCTTTGACTAAGTAGCTGGGTGATTAGGTTATAAAAACAGATGGACGCATGGATGTAATTGGTGAATCATATATATGTTGTATATCTGGGTCACACCATATGTACAGTTTAATCTATAGCTATATTAGAAGTTGTACCCTGTCTGGCATTGTTTATTGTTCAGTGATGCTGAGATAAGACCTGGTTCCCCTTTAACTGAGTTGAATAAGTATGATATAAAATGGATGATAGACAGATTCATGGGATTCAAGGGATTGTCTAATGGGGCCTGGGTTACAAAATAAACATCTAATCCTCTAAAGAATAAAGAAGGTTTTATGACCTTTCGGTTATCCAATGGGTTACAATGTTTGTACAAAAATCAAACATATAAATTCCCTATAGTGCTGAACTAAGGCCTCTGCATTACTGTAAAATTTCACCGTCTCTTATTATAAACTGTTCTTTCTTCTTCTAAAATATTAAAACCAAAAGTAGAACGTTCAAAAATAGTTTTTTGCTTCAAGTAACACCTACATGTATACTTTTCAGTAGAAACAGGAGACCTGGGTTTGCTTCCCGGTTCCTACCTGCATGGAGTTTGCATGTTCTCCCCGTGTCTGCATGGGTTTCCTCCGGGTGCTCCGGTTTCCTCCCACAGTCCAAAGATATGCAGGTTAGGTGGATTGGCGATTCTAAATTGTCCCTAGTGTGTGCTTGGTGTGTTTGTGTGTCCTGCGGTGGGTTGGCACCCTGCCTGAGATTGGTTCCTGCCTTGCGCCCTGTGTTGGCTGGGATTGGCTGCAGCAGACCCCCGTGACCCTATAGTTAGGATATAGCGGGTTGGATAATGGATGGATGGATGGATTCTCAAAGTTGTCACCAGCAACATATGTATGAGATATGGAGTATCTATATATATATATATATATATAATTCACTAAGCAGCTGACAGGGCACGCAAGACAACCATGGGATACGCACGACATAGCCACGCCCGCCAACTCACAGAGCCCCGCCCACCAACTCTAAAACCATGGGATACGACGACAACTCACAGAGCCACGCCCACCAACTCTAAGACCATGGGATGGGAACGCCTGCTGACCCACCCGCCTGCCTGACTGTTACCAGCATTCACTGCAATGTACTGGAGTGTAAAACTATCGCAGCTGCTAAGCTTTCAGCCATGTGAGATTGAGCAATAACAGGTCTGTAATGCCCTTAGATGTCCGGGGCTGCACGCACGCTACACTGAACGGATCAACATGTGTCTACCCGGTGCTGAGAGGCGTGGGTAAGCCATTGAACCCCATTCGTGATGGGGACCGGGGCTTGCAATTGTTCCCCACGAACGAGAAATTCCCAGTAAGTGCGGGTCATAAGCTTGCACTGATTAAGTCCCTGCCCTTTGTACACACCGCCAGTTGCTACTACCGATTGGATGGTTTAGTGAGGTCCTCGGATCGGCCCTGCCGCGGTCACTCGTGGCCTCTGGCGAAGCGCCGAGAGACGATCGAACTTGACTATCTAGAGGAAGTAAAAGTCGTAATTCCGAAGGGTGAACCTGTGGAAGGATCATTACCGGTTGTGCCGACCCGTCATTGGACGGTTAGGACCCGACACCTCTCAGGCCCGCTTCCCCGCCTTCTCTCCAGAGAGGTGGAGGGGGCGGAAAGGGCGTCCTCCCTGGGCGTCCTTCCCCTCACCCCCCCGTTCCACCCTCCGCGCCCGACCGCCATCCAGCCCCGTTCCTCGCTCTGTCCAGAGTTCCATCTTTTCATTCACTTACAGTCGTATCCTCAAACCCACCCCATTTGGACAACTGTGTCTTTCAGGAAGTGTTCACCCATCAATACATAATTATGCAGTGTATGCTACGCCGTGGGTTGGCTAGTCATATAAAATACACATGTGAAATCTGACAATAAATTATAGAAAAGCTACTCAAAAGTATACTGACAATAATGCGATGCATACTGAAGCAGATACTTGTGCTCATAATTCATATTCAGAAAACCAATACTGAGAAACACATTGTGTATGGAATGCAAAGCAACTTCCTGAACCTTGAAAAGAAACTCAATGCAGAAAACAAGTCCATTATCTTTATCTGCGATTCTTCTAGGATCAGGGAAGAAGCTGCATTTTCAGAAGTTAATTTTAAATCACAGTGTGTGAATGACAAAACAGTGCTCTGAAAGCAAGAACCACTAGGGGCTGCTGCTCCCAAAAATAAGCCCAAAATGTTCAGAGATATCAAAATGGTGATTTTATGTAAAATTAAATAGATACGAGAGGAATCATTATATGGAGAAGGCGAAATGTCACAGAAAGCACAATAAAAAGTATGAATTGGCATAAGTCAACCTAATTTGGGGTGTTCATAAGAAATGCAGTGATTTACTTCATGATGTAGAAGTACATAATAAAAAAGAATAATTGCATCAAATATTTGTAATATTAAAATGTGTGCTTCAATTAAAATATTTAAAGTCTACATTTTCTTGATTGTAATAGAAATAAATAAAAAAAAATAACATATTTTTAATAACTGACTTTAAAATAGTCTAAAATGATACCCCACATTCTTATGATTAATTTTTGTAATTTTTAACCTTCTGGGAGTGGCACTTAGAAGGCTAGGACCACCATTAAAAACCATATATCAAAAGTATTATCATATTCATGATAAGCAACACTGAAATTAAGTAAAAAGACACTCCACATGCCTATATTACTGATCCCATTTCTTTGAACTTTTGTAAAAAGATGTAACTTTGACCCCTTATATCTCATTAGGGAGTTAACCGCTGGGTTATGTTGATGTAGCATGCATAACTTCAACTTCTCCTGATCATTTTTGCTGAAGACACCTACTGATTAACTTTTTATCATAAGAAGAGTATTTCATGCACAAAATATGGTCCAAAAAGGCCTAAACGTGACAGTTTTTAGGGTCAAGTCTTGCATAACTAGATAACAATACACCTCAAACGGTATATACCAGTGAGTCACAGAAGCAATTTCAAAGTGTTCATAAAAAATTCTTAAGAACTCAACATGCAAACCTTTAGCAGGAAGCAAGTTTTAAACCCTATTTGGAGTTTACTCCTTGACAATCCCTCTGGGCAGTGTTTAATATCTCAGGAAAATCAGAATATAGTGCCCTCTGCTGGCCACTTAAACTATTACACATCTGAGTACTGCTTCCATGGTTTCCTCTTTTGGGCAGCAGCATTCCCTGATCCCTAGCAGGTTAGCTCAGCTATCACCTGTCACTCTGAAAGAACTCAGTTTGTTTCTTACCTTACTTTTGCGTAAAAGGCTTATGTTTTCACTGTACAGAATATAGTATTTTAACCTTTTTCACTTAACAATGAAATAAATAGAAAATCACTTTTTAATTATTTATTCTACTCACACAAGCCAGCATTTTATACATAGACATTGTCTTACTTATTTTAAAATTATTATTATTATTATTATTGTTATCTATTCATGATCTACATAATCTACATCTGATATCCAGCCTTACACACCACCTTGTGGAGTTCCTTTAGTTTCTGCTTGGAGACTACATGTCAGTTACAATGGAAGAAGTATACAAAGTTACTTCTACAGAGAAGCTGCTGCACATGGAAAAGGAACTTGCTTCATGGTTAGCTGAGCTGAAGACAGAGATTGAAGAGAATGGGGTGCTGGAAGGAACACCTTCTAGAGCCTACAGGTAAGACAAATCCTACAGGTAAGAAAAATCCTAATGCAGTATTTAATTTTAAATGGTACCTGTTGGGTGCATGGTAATAGAATTTTGAAAAGTTTCTATTCTCTTAAGTCTTCAAATAGATATATATATTATTTAATTTGTCTAAGGCATGGCCGGTTTTAGAACGATTAGACTGGTGGTGCATTTAGAAATACTAAACATGGTTGGCGCTGTACTGTGGCATTTAAAAGGTCGTGATCGTCTGGCTGAGGGGCAAGGCAACCCTTTGCAGGGGAGTAGCTTCTCCAAGCAACCCCCTAGATCTTGCTTTCTTGTCAAGGGAGAAATCTGTTTTTTTACAGGAGCTCATTAAATAAATCAATACATATTTCAACAAACAAATACATACTAGAATTAATAAAAAAAAAGAAAACTTCTGACTTGTCTAAAGATAAAGGGAGCAGTCACA
Organism: Erpetoichthys calabaricus; assembly: GCF_900747795.2. NCBI lineage: Eukaryota > Metazoa > Chordata > Cladistia > Polypteriformes > Polypteridae > Erpetoichthys > Erpetoichthys calabaricus. The sequence goes on along the minus strand of NC_041396.2, from coordinate 188,123,328 downwards.
GATGCAGTGAGGCATTATTAAGGTGATTTGCCATTGGTATAAAAGAGCCCCAGGAACATTACTTGACACACTTTTGTTCAATAATTTGTTGACAAAAAATATTCAATGTTAATGTGTCAGAGACAGGATGTGAAGTACTGTTCATAATGGGACTCGGTTTTGTTTTCATTCTCTCCTTCTCTGCTGCTGCCAGAATTGGGTCCCATATCTGAGCCTGCCTTCATAATTAGCTTTCTGATTTGGTGGGTCTTTATTGAAGTGATGTCACTGGCCCTTCAAGCACTGGCTGTGACAGAGCTGTAGAATATGTGAAGGATGTCATTACTCACATTGCTGCACCACAGTCTTCTAAGAAAAACATCTGCTCTTACTTTATTATGTATACTATGTGGTATTTTACTTATGGACCTTACTGGTCAGTGAAAAAAATACTAGGTGGCGTACATAAGAAATGAAAGAGCAGATGTTTTTCTTAGGAGACTATATTCTTTCAATGTGCAGAGAAGGACAAGAGGCCCATCCAAAAGTCTGAATGTATACCTTCCTGGAATTCAAACATTCTGTACTGCTTAAGGGTCAAAAGAGTTTACGTGCAATGCTTAGCTTTTGCAAACTTTCATTATTGTAAATATTTTCAGCTAGTTATATTAAACAATGAACAGACCTCCACAATCATTTTCATCCAAACCATGTCTGCTTTCTTTATGTGAAAAATTCTTACTCTGCGCAGAACTTTTAAAGTTTATTGTCATATCAATTGTTTCCCATTGAACTTTAATTCTCTCCTTTGCTACAGTCTCCAGGGGGTCCAGAATGTGCCCCATAACTGACCCTGCCCTTTTAATTAGCTTGTTGATTCAGTGGGTCTCTCTTGAAATGAGGTTACTAGCCCAGCACACCACAGCATAGAAAGTCACATTGGCCATCAAAGAAATGTAGAAGATGCAAAGGATGTCACTACCCACATTAAAAAAAGACAGTCTCCTAAAAAAAGGAGCCTACCCTGCCCTTTCTTATATAGGTTCTGTGTGTTACGAGACCAGTCCAACCTGTAATTTATGTGGACCTCCAAGTACTTGTAGGAGTGGACCACCACTACATCCACTTCTAGTGACCAGAAATAGAGGCTGTTTAGTGTGGAGAAAGTAAATAACCATTTGTTTTGTTTTTGCTGATGATAAGTTGCAGACAATTCTTTTTGCACCAAGAAAGAAACATCTTCACCTGACTCCTATACTCTGTCTCATCCCCTTTATCAATACACCCCATAAGTGCAGAGTCATCTGAGAATTTCTGCAAGTGATATGACCTGGTGTTATATATACAGGTGCTGGTCATAAAATTAGAATATCATGACAAAGTTGATTTATTTCAGTAATTCCATTCAAAAAGTGAAACTTGTATATTAGATTCATTCATTACACACAGACTGATGTATTTCAATTGTTTATTTCTTTTAATGTTGATAATTATAACTGACAACTAATGAAAGTCCCAAATTCAGTATCTCAGAAAATTAGAATATTGTGAAAAGGTTCAATATTGAAGACACCTGGTGCCATACTCTAATCAGCTAATTAACTCAAAACACCTGCAAAAGCCTTTAAATGGTCTCTCAGTCTAGTTTTGTAGGCTACACAATCATGGGGAAGACTGCTGACTTGACAGTTGTCCAAAAGACGACCATTGACACCTTGCACAAGGAGGGCAAGACACAAAAGGTCATTGCTAAAGAGGCTGGCTGTTCACAGAGCTCTGTGTCCAAGCACATTAACAGAGAGGCGAAGGGAAGGACAAGATGTGGTAGAGAAAAGTGTACAAGCAATAGGGATAACTGCACCCTGGAGAGGATTGTGAAACAAAACCCATTCAAAAGTGTGGGGGAGATTCACAAAGAGTGGACTGCAGCTGGAGTCAGTGCTTCAAGAACCACCACGCACAGACTTATGCAAGACATGGGTTTCAGCTGTCGCATTCCTTGTGTCAAGCCACTCTTGAAAAAGAGACAGCGTCAGAAGCGTCTCGCCTTTGGACTGCTACTGAGTGGTCCAAAGTTATGTTCTCTGACGAAAGTAAATTTTGCATTTCCTTTGGAAATCAAGGTCCCAGAGTCTGGAGGAAGAGAGGAGAGGCACAGAATCCACGTTGCGTGAGGTCCAGTGTAAAGTTTCCACAGTCAGTGATGGTTTGGGGTGCCATGTCATCTGCTGGTGTTGGTCCATTGTGTTTTCTGAGGTCCAAGGTCAACGCAGCCGTCTACCAGGAAGTTTTAGAGCACTTCATGCTTCCTGTTGCTGACGAACTTTATGGAGATGCAGATTTCATTTTCCAACAGGACCTGGCACCTGCACACAGTGCCAAAGCTACCAGTACCTGGTTTAAGGACCATGGTATCCCTGTTTTTGATTGGCCAGCAAACTCGCCTGACCTTAACCCCATAGAAAATCTATGGGGTATTGTGAAGAGGAAGATGCAATACACCAGACCCAACAATTCAGAAGAGCTGAAGGCCACTATCAGAGCAACATGGGCTCTCATAACACCTGAGCAGTGCCACAGACTGATCGACTCCATACCATGCCGCATTGCTGCAGTAATCCAGGCCAAAGGAGCCCCAACTAAATATTGAGTGCTGTACATGCTCATACTTGTCATGTTCATACCTTTCAGGTGGCCAACATTTCTAAAAATCCTTTTTTTGCATTGGTCTTAATTGATATTCTAATTTTCCGAGATACTGAATTTGGGACTTTCATTAGTTGTCAGTTATAATCATCAACATTAAAAGAAATAAATATTTGAAATACATCAGTCTGTGTGTAATGAATGAGTCTAATATACAAGTTTCACTTTTTGAATGGAATTACTGAAATAAATCAACTTTGTCATGATATTCTAATTTTATGACCAGCACCTGTATAGTCTGAGGTGTACAGAGTGAAGAGAGAAGGAGATAGGGCCATTCCTTGTGATCCTTGTGTGGGATCCAGTTCTTCATGTAAGTGGCACTGGTCTGTAGTCTTTAGGTGAAGAAGCGCCTGCCTTCTTTGAAAAAAGAACAATGCAGGCTGTTTTCCACAGAAGATGAACTTTCAGGACCAGCCTTAAGGGCAGACTGAATAGGTGGCAGAGAATACCACAAAGTTGCTCAGCACAAAACCTGAGGACTGACTCCCATCTGGGCCTGTGAATTTTCCTTTTTATAGCTTTCTCAGTTGTCTCCTTGCTTAGTCTTCAGATGTGGACTGTCAATAATGATAGTCAGAGGTGAACTGTTCACTGGCCAGTCCAGCTGACATGGCTGGATTTGTTTATGTAGTAGGGATGGTGTGGAGGGACTTGTTCGTTGGAAGAAGGTGGCAGTGGGTGGGAAAATCTATTAAAAAAATGGTTCAGAGAGTTAGCATTGTCCACATCCCCTTCTAGCACGTGAGCCCTGGACTGATTGAGTCCAGTAATTATGCCCAGTCCTTTCCAGACATCTTTCATGTTATTCTGAGTGAGTTTGCTTTCTATTTCTATTGTTTTCTATTTTAGCTTTGTAACTGTTCTTAAATATGCATCATGCAACAGGTTAAAATATTTTGCAGATTCAAGGAATATTTTAGTAGATTACTTGGCAAGTTTATTTCATTTTAGCATTACTTTAAAATAATTATGTGCACACTGCAAATCTCCTATCATTGAATTTTAATAGAGACAGTAATGCTAGAAATGCAGAATGAATATATGTTAACATATGGATATGTTAGAAAAACACTGAAGCCTTTAAAGAGTAACATATGTTGTGGTGCTATTTTGTTTTTCATATTCAACTTGTTTCTCATAGCTTAAATTACTATTTGTTGGACATCCTGGCTACATTCTTCCATTTACAGCAATCAGAAAATATATTATAAAAGTGAGTTCTGCAAAGGCACCAAGATGCTTTTGAAAGAAACATCACACACCTGTTTCCTTTGTCAGAAATTTTATTTTTGTGCCTTTTTTCTGTTTCAGTTCTGTACGTATTCCAAAAGATATCTCCTATTTCAGGAAAGAAAGGGAATTGAAATTAAAAAGGGGCTTGCAGGTAAGATTTATATGCAAAAATAACTGTTGTTACTATTAATACACATTTGAATAACTGCATGTAAATGTCTCATTAGAATTCCTCATTGTAGTGAATTTATCATTATAAAATAGTGTACATTGCAGCAATATTACTCACAATTGCAGCAGTCATTTTGTTAACAATAAAATTAAACAAATAGGTTCAGAAATAAAAAGGAAAGGAAAATATACTATTGTGAAATTTACACAGAAATGAAAAAGAAAGCAAAATATTGTGAAATTGAAATTAATTGTTGAAAATGGCAGAATTTGAAGATTGGAAATGTTTTTACACTATTCTTGGGTCTGCATTCAAAATGAAAATAAGGAATTGTGGTTTCATTCCAACTTGATCTAAAAAGCCAAGTGCTCAATATGTTCCATGTTCTTTGGAAATGTACAGATAATGAGGGTTCATATTTAGTAGAAGATTTGCACTGTTCAAAGATCATCCTTATTTAGATTCCTGAAATGGTTCTTGGAAAAACATTTGAGGCATGTCAGACTTGAGAGTAAATGCTCAATCACAGTGCAGCTCCTGGGCTCGATGTACATAAGATTGTAGTCTAAGTGCAACATTGTTAGTTGGCAATAGGAAGCATGTAATTGGACTTCTTTGGTTTGTATCTATGCATATTATAACTATATGTAATGTATGCATTTATTCCAAGAAGTTAATAATGACAGCAGGCTCGGTTGGGTTTTAACATGTGCTATTTTCTGTTCATGAGACTGTTTTCAAAAAGTGGTTTATTTAACAGTATTTTATTCAAAATACATGTATTTGGGACATACAACTGGAAATCTGACATATGTATAATGTGGCACAGGTGAATTAAGATTTTTTTCATGGACTTTTCATATTGTTTGCTGTTTGTTCAGCTTTGGTCACCATATATGTCAATTCAATCATAAATTTTGTTATCTCTATTCTGCATGAAGACATGAGATAAAATATTTTCCTCAGCCATCAGTACAAACTACATAGGGTAAGCAAAATATAAAAAGTATATATTTTTTTAGGTGGAGTATTCCTTTAAGTGTCACCCCTGGTTGATTTCAATTCAGTCTCCAGAATCACTTTAAGGTTCAAGAACACCTTCTGAAAATCTTCCCAGAGTTTTTTTTCTGGCATTCCCAGATATCTCCATATTTATGTGCTTCACTATACAATTAAGAGGTTATTAAGCAACTTTCTTTGCTCTGACACTATTGGACCTCCATAACATGGAGCAGGACCCTATTCTATGTGTCAATGCTATGTGTCATGCTTTCCTTCAAAATTACTACTGATCATAAAGCACATTATCTGTTAAACTAATTATATAACCAAGCGTGCTCCTGAAACTTTCAGCACATCTGAATACAATAGCACCTGTTAGGGTCACAATTAAAAAAATGAGAGATCTTACAAAAATTATAATTGTTTCATGATGAAAAATAACAGGAAAAAGAAAGCACCAAAAACAAATGGGAATGACAAAAGAGGAGCCAGAAATCATGCTGGGATCAGAAAACCAAGATATCAAACAGAAAAGAAAATGATTGTCTAAACAAAATCAGAATCAAAGTCATAAAAGCCACAGCAAATAGAGAGAAGAAAAAAAAGAGACTGTCTGATATAGGTGGAATGTACTGACAAAATGTGTCATGTGATCCCTGCATCACGTCACCAGCAATGACCATAACAGCCAAAATGGTGGAGCTCGTCCAAGGAAATACTCACAAATTGACAGTGTGCTGATGTCACCATCATAATGATAAAAATAATAGTAAGAAATAAAAACTCCATAAATTATTAATATTAATTCAGTGGGTGTCTATATAAAAACTCCATAAATTATTAATATTAATTCAGTGGGTGTCTAAACATAGATTCATAACAAGCACCCTATGTTTTATTATTTTTGTAATACGAAATACTGAAATCCTGAAGTGACAAACTAAATGAGCAGAATTACTCTTCTTCATTTTAAGTGTGTTACCTTGATCAAATTAATAAGTGTTTCTGGCCCATATTTTGAGAAACATAAATTAAAGATTAAGAAGAAGAAAAACTTTGCCTCTCTAGTATATTATGGAAACTTTTATATATTGCAGCATTCTTGAGAGTTATCTGTTTTGCTGCAGCTGCTCCAGTTGCTAGCAGTAGCCTCCTGTCAGATTTTCTGTCTGGTTTCCATTATTGCTTTATATTATTAATATGAGTTTATGCAGAGGCACCTGTCTGAATTAAGCCTTACTTGCACATTAACAGCTTGTGGCATTAGCTGTTACATACTATTTTTAGATCCTTATTTTGTATTTTAACTGAAAAAAAATCTATACTTTGCACTTTTTTTTCCCAAACGCTCAAAATGTATTGTTTGCCAAGTTATTTTTTAAGTCATCTTGAGTAAATGTATCCCCTAAATAATACTCAAAGTAATAAAGTATTGAAAAATCACTATTACTACATTTTTCAATTTTGTAAAATGAATTGACCTTATCGTTTTATTGCATTACTTATACTCATTGATTAAGTGTTTTAAATAGAACTTTTGAACATAGTTTATTAAGCCGTTACATAATGATAGTAGTTTCTGAACTTTGAATATAGTTCTGTGCTGTAACATTTAATAAGGTTATTAAGGTATTATAGCTCTGTCTTTGTGCAAAGAAATATAAAAGTGCAACAACACATGTTTGTTTTATGAACAAACAGTTTTGTATTGAAAATTCATAGGAAGTCAAAGAATTAGTATAGCAGCCCTGTTCACAAAGCACAGACCTGTCATAGACAGGACCTCATTCCATTAAATTGCAAAACACAGAACTCACAATGTTACTCATACCGGTCCAATTTATGGGCATTAATTAAGCTAATGTGCATTTGTGCCAAAGAGATATGCGAAGAAACCTGATTACTAGAGAAAATGTACAAAGCACAGTAAAAATGTGCTAACTTCAAAAATACACCAACTAGGTCAGAAGTTGATCCCTGGTTGCTGAATCTATGAGGCGGTAGAACTGACCACTGTGTAACCTAGCTTTTTATATGTTGAAACAAATCGCACATTTAGCAAAAACATTTTAATTTCACGTTATTAAAATAACGAAAAATGAATCTACTGTATTAGGTAAAATCCACATGGTACAGTATATCTTTTCATACTAGCTTTATTTGAATTTGGTACCTGAGGTTGCTGCAGTCTGACATTATCTATTTCATGTGAAGATCATGCCCAATTATTTTATGTTCTTGTGTTATAGGTGGCCCAAGCCAAGTCAATTGCCATCAAGGCTCAGGTTATGAAAAGAGAGCTAGACAGCTGTTTAAGCCGTGAATACACGCCAGAGAGCCTCCCACTGTTACTACACCAGGTATGTTCAAACTTATTTTCTAGAATGGTTAGTAATTTTCATGTACAGTACGCTGCAGTATTTTTACTCTAAACCATGGGCTGACTTTTCCTACAGTTATATGCATATGTTCCTAACATCCAATTAGACACATCTAACTAGAATTATGCAAGTAGCTGAAACAATGACTTGAATGAACTAGAATATGAAAGTATTCTTGGTATTAGAAATGTAAGTTAACAATCAATTAAGGATTCAAACTCAAGACAGGTAGTTTGTAAATTTTGATACCTGAACTGAATAGAGATTTTATTCTGTATAACACTCATATTGTATGTAATCTATAAAGTGAGTACCTATGTTAATTACACTCACATGCTGTAATTTGGTGCTTTACAGTGCACAAGCAATTTTACCCAGGCAGTTAACAATATATTTTAGAGATACAGCAGAAATTAAAATTGTCAACTAACAATAAACATAAACAGTAATATTTAATAAATTATTATAGTGCACTTAAATTTAAAATCAAGTTACTGTATATTATTCCAGTCCATTCCAAATTATAGAATTCTCAGATTTCCTCAGATTCCTTTGTGCTTGGGTACAACTCCCAACAGAAACAGTTATTTTTGCTAAATAGGCTAAATAATGAAAAAAAATAAGACATGTGTAATTTATCACTTGACAGTTGCTCTTCTGACAACCTTCCATCACCTTTTTGAGGTGGCATGATTTTCCTCTTTAAGCGAAACAACTTGTATGCAGTCACCTCTTTCTTTTTGAACTTTTGACTGTTAAACTGTTAAATCTGCTGTATATATATCACTGTTAATACCTGTCTATCAATCATGCTGTAGTGCCTGAGTGAAACAGATGTTACCTTTACAAATGATGGTTGCTATGTGTCAGACCTGGATGTAGGTTAAAATTGCAAAATAAGGGAAAGAAATGAGTGAGGGTTCTGCTTAGGTTGTGTGGTCACGTGCAGACAGATTGCTTGTCAAATCAGCACATTATTAACATTAAAAGTGGACTTAATTAGGTCATTCACATTTGTAAAATATAAGCTAAACTATAGATCAGACAAAATACAAAATTTACAACAAAAATACAACTGGAAACAAATTAAATTTAATTGTACAAAATACTTGTTACATGCTACTTTTGACAGACCAGCACATTCTGTTTGAACTGGCTAGTCTAGGTTTGGTTCTACTTGGTAGCTAACCCCCTTTTTCCTCAATATTGGAGCTGACAGTTAATGCAAAGAAAATACTGATGCTAATTTTAATGTTGAATGTTCTTCATAATCAATGATATCCTCATTTTCTAGCTTTGTTAGTACATGTTATGATTGTAAAAAATATGTTTGTTGACAAAGTTCAGCCTGAGCCACCTAACCTTACTTACTTACATTGTTGTATGGGGCATAGATGGTTACAGTTTTTTTTTCCAAATTAGGACAGTATTGCAGTTAGCTAAAAATATTTACATTATGTTAAAAATATTTCAAATTGAATCAGATAATTTGCATAATAGACCTATCTATCTGTTTAATCATCCCACATATCACAAAGTGATTTTTTCATGTTATGTTATGTGTCTGGAGTCTATGCAACAACTGAAAAGAAAATGATGTCAGTTTTTCACAGATCGGAGTTACCAGCTGTCTCAGTGCAAATACCTCCACATGCTGAGATGGAAGAGATTCTGTCAGCACTCCAGTGTTATTGAACAACTCTATCCAGTTTACAAGGTGTGAAATATGTTATTACTCTGAAAAGAATTCCTAAAGATCTATAACTCTTCAGTTTTTAAAAGTGAAAAGGGCAAATATAACATATTTGTTTTGCAGTAATGCCTAGGAGAGCATCATAGTGGCACAGTGTTAGCAAAGGTACATTACAGCTCTCAAGAAATATTTTCAATAAACAGTCACTGTTTTTATGAAGTCTGCACATGCTCCTTGTTGTCGTGTTGGTTTTCTTAGGAAATGTCAGTGTTTTTTGAAATATCAGTTTGACTGGAAAATGGGTATTTTAATGGTAATGCCTTGTGGTGTTCTGAGTGGTGACTGGTGTTCAACCCAAAATTAATCCATACATTGCTTTTGTTTATGGCTTTGAAATCAAAATGGGTTAAGAAGATGAATAAATATTTTGTGTGTAGTCTATACAAGCTTTTCCTAAATTAATAATTCATTTGCTTTTATTGCTATTATTTGTTCATTATGAAACTGTAAAATATTTGATAAACATCAACAATAATAAAACTTGTGTGAAAAAATAAATAAAAACTACCAGGTACACTGACTTAATAGTCATGTTGCTGAGGAAAAATAGTTATATTCAAAATTAAAAAATAAAAATATAATATGTTAATATACAGGGTGAGTCAAAATTATGTTAACACTAATGTATATACTTATATACATTTTTTTTTTTTTTATATTTTTATTTTATTAATTTTCATTGTAATCATTCCATACAAACAGATCAATTTATAACCCAACAAATTTAAAAACAAATCAGACCCCATCCCTGAGAAGGAGAGCTTAGCTAAAGGAAAATTTCTTTAAGCTTTTTAATAAGGCAACATTAGACAAAAGAAGGGGAGAAGTAAATATCTATATAAATAAGAGATGGAGAAGGGAGTTAAATGCAATAATAGTTAATTCTCTTATTCTAAAATAATATTGATTAAATCCTGCCAAGTTTTGAAAAAATTTTGTACAGATCCTCTAACTGAAAATTTGATTTTTTCCAATTTCAAATAATATAAAACATCAGTTTCCCACTGACTTATAAGAGGAGAATTAGGATTCTTCCAATTTAACAAAATAAGTCTGCGTGCCAAGAGTGTAGTGAATGCAATCACCGTTTGTTTGTCCTTCTCCAATTCAAGTCCATCTGGAAGGACACCAAACACAGCTGTTAGTGGGTTAGGAGGGATTGTGATACTAAGGCTGTCTGAGAGGCACTTAAAAATTTTTGTCCAAAATGATGTTAGTTTGGTGCAGGCCCAGAACATGTGACCCAGTGAGGCAGGAGCTTGGTTGCAGCGCTCGCAGGTTGGATCCTGGCCTGGAAACATTCTGGACAGTTTTAAGCGAGACAGATGAGCTCGATATATAATTTTTAGTTGAATAATTCTATGCTTTGCGCATATAGAACTCGAGTGAATTCTCTGCTTTGCTACCTTCCACTCCTTTTCTGATATATTGATTAAGAGATCTTCTTCCCAATGTCCTCTTGGATCTTTGAAAGGTAGGGACTCTAATAAGATTTTATATATTGCGGAAATAGTGTTTGTTTCCTCGGAATTGAGCAGTATTTTTTCCAGCATTGTGGAGGGTGCAAGGTGGGGGAAATCGGGCAATTTCTGTTTAACAAAATTTCTAATTTGAAGATAGTAAAAGAAATGTGTAGCTGGGAGGTTAAATTTTGAACGTAATTGTTCAAAAGATGTAAATATGTTGTCTATATAAAGATCTCTGAGCATTTTAATCCCAAAACTTTTCCAGGTATTAAAAACTGGATATACTTGCGAAGGTTGAAAGAGGTGGTTCCCTTGCAGAGGTGCCACTGATAAAAGATTTTCCATCTTAAAATGTTTCCTAATTTGGTTCCATATTCTGAGTGAGTAAAGCACAATTGGGTTATTAGTATATTTGCGATAACTTTCATTTATTGGAGAGCAGAGCAGGGAATATAAAGAAGTACTACAGGATTTTACTTCTATTGCAGACCAAGCCTGTGTATGTGCATTTATTTGTGTCCAGGTTTTTATGGCTTGTATGTTTGCTGCCCAGTAATAAAACTGAAAATTAGGTAAAGCCATGCCACCGTCTTCCTGAGGTCTTTGTAGGGTCGCTCTTCGGATACGTGGGTGTTTTGAGTTCCAAATGAATGAGGTTATTATTGAATCTAACTGTTAAAAAAACAATTTATTGATATATATTGAAATGTTTTGAAATAAAAAGAGAAGTTTAGGAAGGATATTCATCTTAACAATGTTAATTCTTCCGGCTAGAGTGAGATGAAGGGTTGACCATCTATGCAAGTCTTGCTTAATTTTTTCCATACAGACGCCAAAATTTTGTTGATAAAGAGCTTTATATTTACTTGTGATATTTACCCCTAGGTATTTAAACTGATCTGCTATGGTAAAAGGTAGGGTGTCTAATTTAATATTATATGCTTGTGAGTTCACTGGAAAGAGTATACTTTTATTCAGATTAATTCTAAGACCAGATATCTTTTGAAATTCTGTTAGTGCTGTTAAAACAGCAGGGACAGTGTTTTCTGGGTCCGATATATATAAGACCATATCATCTGCATATAGAGAAATTTTCTGTTCCAGTCCTTCTCTGACAATCCCCTTTATCTGATGAGAATTTCGGCAGTGAACCGCCAGTGGTTCAATAGCGATTGCAAACAACAGTGGCGACAAGGGACATCCTTGTCTGGTACCACGTTCTAGTTTAAAGTAGTCTGAGCAAATTTTATTAATACAAACTGAAGCTTCTGGACTGGTATACAGTAGTTTAATCCAAGCACAAATATTCGGGCCAAATCCAAATTTCTCCAATGCAGTGAAAAGGTAATTCCATTCGATCATGTCAAATGCCTTTTCTGCGTCTAATGATAGTAATATCTCTGGGGTGTTTGATTTTGCTGGTGAATATATAACATTAAACAAGCGTCGGAGATTTGAAGATAGATGTCGGCCTTTAATAAATCCAGTTTGATCTTGTGATATTACCGAGGGCAGCACTTTCTCCATCCTTCTAGCTAGGATTTTTGAGAGTATCTTAACATCATTATTCAGGAGTGAAATTGGTCTATATGATGCACATTGTAACAAGTCCTTATTTTGTTTAGGAAAGACGGTGATTAATGCTTGTCGAAATGTTTGAGGTAGTATTTGGTGGTCTTTAGCTTCTGTAAATGTTACCAATAAGAGTGGAGCTAGCTGAGTGGAGAATTTCTTATAAAACTCTACGGGGTAACCATCAGGGCCTGATGATTTCCCGCTTTGTAGTGACTTTATAGCGTCTAGTAATTCTGTTAGCGTTAGAGGTTTATCTAGTTCCTCAGCACTTAAAGCATCTATTTGTGGTATTTGTGAATTATCCAGAAATGCATTAGATTGCGTGTTGTCTTCTTTGGGCTCAGTGGAATATAAAGACTTATAGTAATCTCTAAATGTGTGCATTATTTTATTATGGTCGATGATTTCTTCTCCATTCTTGTTGGTGATTACTGGTATTGCATTGTGAACTTCTTGTTTATGAATTTGTTGAGCTAAAAGCTTATTAGCTTTTTCTCCGTGTTCATAGTAATGCTGTCTAGACTTATAAATAAGTTGTTCAGTTTCTTTAGTTGTTAAGATGTTAAGTTCTGTATGCAGGGCCTGCCTTTTCCTGTGAAGAGCTTCACTTGGACGCCTGGCTTGTTCTTCATCTATTCTAGTAATTTCATTTCTTAGCTCTGACACTTTCTTGGTTTCTAATTTATTTCTATGGGAAAGATATGAAATAATCTGGCCTCTTAGGAAGGCCTTTAGAGTTTCCCAGAGTGTTCCTGCAGAAACCTCTGTAGACGTGTTTGTCTCTAGGAAGAAGCTGATTTGTTTGGATATAAATTCTGTGCAGTTCTCGTCTGCCAATAAAAGAGGGTTAAGACGCCATCTGCGAGGTGAGTACGAGGGGCTTATTGATTTTAGCTCCAAGACTAGAGGGGCATGGTCAGAGATAACAATTGTGTCATATTTGCATGATTTAATTGTAGGCAGGAAATTATTATCTATAAAAAAATAATCAATTCTTGAGTAGCTATAATGCACTGGTGAGTAGAACGAATATGTTCTTGAGTTTGGGTTAAGAAACCTCCAGGGGTCTGATAAGTTGTGATCATTTAAAAACTGTGTAATTATCTTTGCAGTATTAGATGTCGTCCCCCCTGTCACGGGAGTCCTATCTAAGAATGGATTTAAAACACAATTAAAGTCCCCAGCCATTATAATTTTATGAGTGTTCACATTGGGAATGGATGCAAATAGATTTTGCATGAATTCCTTATCATCAACATTGGGTGCATAAACATTTATCAAAATCATTTTACTGTTATATAAGTTGCCCATGACCATCACATATCTCCCTTCAGGGTCCGACACTACCTCTGATGCTACAAATGGAACTGTTCTATGTATGAGAATTCCCACCCCTCTAGTTTTCTTTATAAAGCTAGAATGGAACATTTGGCCAGTCCAGTCTTTTTGTAATCTGAACTGATCCTTGGTTAGTAAGTGGGTCTCCTGTAAAAATACTATTTTAGCGTTTAAGCCTGTTAGGTGAGAGCATACTTTCTTTCTCTTTAATTCGTGATTCAGGCCTTTAACATTCCAGCTCACAAAGTTAACTGTCCCATCATGGAGACATTGATTCTGAGTTTTTAATGTCATTTTATAGTTTTAATTGGTAATATGGCAGTTTTAATCTTAGTTTCAAGATTCCCCAGGAGTTGTTGCATGTTAGCCTGTTGCTGCATTGATATTTATAATTATAAGGATTATAAGAATAGATTAAATATAACCTGCTCTCCTTCTCTCCCCCCTTTATGCCCCCACCCCCCCATTTTGCCTCCCCACATGAGGCTAGACCCCACTTCGCGATGTTCCAGTCCTCTGACATACGAAGAGACAGAGCACGTCCAAAACAAAAACAAACCCCACCCTGCAGCGGCGTTACAGAATTAAAACAGAGATATCTTTTACAGTTAAATCCTTAATACTATCTGCCGAAAATGTTCTCATTAACAATATTTAAGCTTGAAATAATCTTCAGCGCTTTTAAGTTAAGATATTAAGATTAAAAAAAACAAAACAAAAAAAAAAAAAAAACCAACCCTGGGAGTGATTTTAAAAACTAGTCTAGGATAAACCTGGTAATTCATACTGTAATAGTATAATGGTAATTGTATAAATAGTAGAACAAGCATTAAACCAAGGGTATGAAGTTAAACAGTCTACTTTAAGGTATAGTAAAATAAAAAAAATAAATAAATAAATTAAAAAAAAAAAAAAAAAAAAGGAATAAAAAAATAAATAAATAAAACGAATCCTACTTTAATCACTTCCACATTTTCACACTCACGTCTATAACTCTATAACTCTGATTAAAACATAAACATATAACATATAAAGTCCAGATAAAAAAAAAAAAGAAAATAAGATGTATAATTATAATACCAGTCTCTTTAAACATGGATCCAGCGATCAGATCATAGGTCTTTCCCGTGCCTTGATAGAATACGGCTCTTTAATTTTAATTAACTTTCAAAAAAGTGTCGGAAACAGCTTCTTTAATTCTTTTTTAGCTTCTTCTTTGCTGAAGAAGATATAATGTCCATCTTGAACTTCCACTTTCAGTTTGGCAGGATACAAGAGGCTGTATTTGATATCGGCTTCCCGTAGCATCCTTTTAATGTCGTTGTAGGATCTGCGTTTTGCAGCTGTTGATGGTGAGAAGTCGGGAAAAATACGAATAAGATTATTTTCGAATATAATCTCTTGCTTGTGTCTGAGAAGTGCCATCACATCAAGCTTACATCTTAGTCGTTCGAAGCGGACAATAAAAGACCTAGATTTAAAGGCGCTTGGTATCTTTGTGCGATAAGCCGTGGCTATCTCATTGTTGAGTTTAAAGTCATCTCCAATTATTTTAGACAGTAATTCTACTGCAAATTTCACTGGGCTTGAGCTTTCTCGTTTCTCAGGTATACCCTCAATTCTTATATTATTTCTTCTGCACCCATCCTCCAGGGCTGCAAGTCTGTCTCCAAGTTTTTTGTATTCCGAGTTCGCAGCTGTGGCTTTTTCATCGGCGTTAGATGCCATTTGTTCCGCTGTTTCCACTCGAGCCGTGAGTCCCTGCTTAACGTCTTCCAGCTGATCTGAAACGTCATTAATATGATCATCAAGCCTTTTCAGTTTGGAGTTAGTTTCTTCAATGTGTTCCACTAATTTCTCCAACATGCCTTTAAAGTTCACGTCGAAACGTTCAAATAGACGCGTTTCCTTATCTTTGTTATCCTTCTTGAGCTCAGTGGCCACCTTCTTAAGATCATTTGTGTTATGTTTCTTAAGCTCATTCATGGCCGTAACCATGGCAGTGGCCAGTGTAGTGTTCATCTCTTTCTGTGTAGCTATCTGTGTAGCGATCATCTCTTTCAGTTCGGACAGTTCGCTTCTGCTTTCGTGCTCCGCAAGTGAAAATGCAGCTCCTGTTACAGGCTCGCGATGAGTAGATGAGAGCACGTCCTGCAGAGCCCTTTCTAGTCTCGAATGATCCTCAGAAATCGGCGATCCATCGCGACCTGTATCACTTGCGCCTTCGCTCCCATTTTCACTCTCGACTGGAGACGATACAATGGAGCGGGGCCCCAGGAATTCTGCGCACTCGTCTGCCTGTTCCAGGTCAGTCTCCGTGATGCCATACCTTACACTTGCACTCAGGCCGGAAGTCTGTCCGGACTTCGATGCAGCTTTAAGTTTCTTTTCCGGTTCTTTCTGACTTTTCTTCTTGTTGCTCATGCTTGTATATTGTAGTGGAAGTTCCTTGGTCGGGTTAAATACAGGATACCTCTAAATAATATGAAATACGTGGGAAAATAAAGCCGCTGCTAGCGGAGCTCTGCTTCAGACGTCCATCTCCTATAAACGGACGAAACCAACTTATATACATTTTTTGTGGACAATTTATGTGCCACTTATGGTACTTGTGTTGAACATGATGGCGAACAGGCTGAGACATTCCTGTAAATCATCTTGCACATATAAAGTATGTTTTGTGAATAAATTGTTTCCCTCATTCAAATGTTAACAAAATTTTGACTCACCCTTTATAATAAATGCAACATTACCAAGACAAAGTATCAAATGAAACATACTGTAATTGGTATGTACATTTAAATGACCTTTCAGAAAGTAATTAGATTGAAGTGTTCTAATCAGTGAGATGAATTTGAAAATTTAGTTGGAGGTGCTCTGCCAAAAGGCACACTAACTTTGGTTATGGACAGAGTCTGAGTTTCTCAAGAAAGATCTGTTCATGTGAACCAAGTACAGATGAAAATCCATTTCAGAGTACCTTAGAAGATGAATTGTAGAGATGCATAAAACTGGAAGAGGTTACAAAAAACATTTATGGAGGTGTGAGTGTTCATCAATCCCCAGTAAGGTAAACTGTCTATAAAAGGTGGAATTCAGTACTATTGCTACTGTCCCTTGTAATGAGCACCTTGTAAACGTCATGTCAAGAGTGTAGCATTCAAGAAATGACCTGCAGAAATCTGTTGAAAATACCAAAGTCTCTGTCCTTATAAGAAAGATATTGAATCAGAATCATGCTAATAGAAAGACAACACAAAGGAAAATACCTCCCTTCAAATATAACATTGCTGCCTGTCTTAAATTTGCAAAAGACCATCTGGATGTTCTTCAATGTTTCTGGGACAATTTTTCTGTGGACAGAAGAGGTAAAAGTTAAACTGTTCAACAGAAACCCACAGTGCTGTGAATTGGGAGAGGTGGGAGCATAGCACACCATCACAAAAACTTAAACCTAGCTTGCTATCATAGAGGAAATGATGAATTTAAAGTTACATCAAGAAATTTTATATAAGGATTTCAGGGTAGCGATCAATTACCAGAAACTTGATAGAATTGAATGATGCAACAACACAATGACCTGAAACACTAAAACATGAAAATGTATTAAATGTAATACCAATTACTTTGTCATTAAGATATACAGTGTGAAACTTTCCATTAACTTAAATTGCAAAAAGGTTTGTAGGTGCAACGTGAAGGTTTTTACATTCAGCTAATAGCATGATTTTACACATGAGCGAGTAAACTTATTATACCATTTATGTTTCTACTCAGTATATTTAATATATTTTTTTCCCTGTTGAATCTAAATGATATATTTATCCTTACTATATTAGACTAAATTCTGCATTGATCCTTACCATGTGAGTGAAGTAGCCACAATAAAGTTTCTAGAAGCACACTATGCCTCAATCAAAATAAATTCCTGAAAAGGTGGGGAAAAAAGTTGTTGAAATTTATCAATCAGAAAAGGTTTAAACCCATTTCTAAGCCAATGGGATTCCACCACACCAGAGTAAGAGCTGTTATCTACAAACAGAGAACATTTGGAACAGTGGGGAATCTTACAAGGTAAACCCAGCCAGCCAAACTACCCCAAGGACACTGCTCCTTTTTGTTCAAAAAGTCACAAAAATCTAAAACAAATCATGTAAAACACTGCAGGCCTCTCTAACTTCAGCTTAAGTTAGTATTCATGACTCCATAATAAGAAAGAGACTGAGTAAAATGTTTAGCAAGCTGGAAACCTTTGCAGCCCAAGAGTAACATCAGTGCTTGTCTTGCATTTGCAAAGACACACCTAGAAAACCCCTGGGGCTTTTTGAATAATGTTCTATGGACAAATGAGTCAAAAGTAACACTCTTTGGAAGACACAGGTCCCATTATGTCAGGAGTAAAGCTAGTACAGAGTTCAACAGTAAGAAAATCATAACTGCAATAATACATGGAGGTAGTAGTGTGATGGTATGGGGGTGCTTTGCTACCTTAGGACCTGAAAGACTTACCATTACTGTAGAAACAATGAATTCTGAACTTTACCAGAATATTCTTAAGGAGAATGTCCAGTTATTAGTCTGTGACCTGAAGCTGAAGCATAATTGGGACATGCAACAGGTTAATGACCCAAAACACAAATGCAAATCTTCAACTGAATGGCACAGAAGAAAGAAAATTAAAGCTTTGGACTGGCATACTCAAAATCCTGACAAAATCCCAACAGAAATGATCAGACTTGAAACAAGCATCTCACTGTTGCAGACCAACCAATGTGTCTGAATTAAAGTGGTTCTGTAATGAGGAGGGCGGCACGGTGGCGCAGTGGGTAGCGCTGCTGCCTCGCAGTTGGGAGACCTGGGGACCTGGGTTCACTTCCCAGGTCCTCCCTGCGTGGAGTTTGCATGTTCTCCCCGTGTTTGCGTGGGTTTCCTCCGGGTGCTTCGGTTTCCTCCCACAGTCCAAAGACATGCAGGTTAGGTGGATTGGCAATTCTAAATTGGCCCTAGTGTGTGCTTGGTGTGTGTTTGTGTGTGTCCTGCGGTGGGTTGGCACCCTGCCCAGGATTGATTCCTGCCTTGTGCCCTGTGTTGGCTGGGATTGGCTCCAGCAGACCCCCGTGACCCTGTGTTAAGATTCAGCGGGTTGGATAATGGATGGATGTAATGAGGAGTGGGCTAAAATTCTCAACAGTGATGTGAAAAACAGATTTCAAATTATAGGAAGTGTTTAGATGTGATTATTGCCGATAAAGGTGCTGCAAGCAAGTATTTAAAAAAACTGTGTTATGTGTTTTCTTTTTCAAATACTGAATTTTGTCAGCAGGTCTGAGGACATTTATTTTGTAAACTATGTAAAAACTAAGGATATTGGGGAGGGGGTAAATACCTTTTTACAGCACTGTACAGGCCAAAAACCTATCATTACCATAGTTTGTAAAATACAATTGTTTGGTGTGTAGAGGATTTTGCCATCTGTAAGTCTAGATACTATATTTGATGCTTTTCACAGTTTTTGTTTTTATATTTAATACAATTCACCTGTTGAGACATCTTAGATACTGAGATAAATATTACTAGCCTACAAAACATTTTGTTTAAGTGATAATGCACAATATAATGTTATTTTAGATAGTAAAATTCCTAATAGAATAAAGCTGTTTAATGGTCTGCCTCTTTGATACAGTTTACAGAAAAATAATACAATGATTACTTTTTCATTCATATATTTTATTATTTGAACTATTTTGCTACATTCTTGTTCTAAACAGCATCTTTTAAAAATACTGTACATCATTATGTCACTAACCTTATTCTTATTCACTGCATTTAAACCTAAACTTAAACACTAAATCCCAGTTTTAGAAAATGTGTGTATTTGTGTTTGTGTATGTTTTGACTGTTCATGCTCTAGTAGTATGTTACGTAACAAGTGAACACACTAATAATAGCATCAACTTAATACTTGTTCTTCTTGGCAGAAACACATTGGAAACATCATGAAGGAATATGATGATTCTGTTCAGAGGGCTCGAAGACTTGCTATGGCAAGAGAAAATTTCTTTACTGGGAAAGGGACATCAAGCAGTGCTGTAACTATGGAAGATGTGGTGATTTACCTTCAGTGGCTAGTATGCCACTTTCACTCTGTCAAGACCATTCATAGCTATCTGCAGGTACAATTCAGACTGATCTAAAGAAAATCTTCATAACTGGTTTCCTTCTTTAAAAATAGATAGGCAGAATTTCAGATCAGTTTTATTTTTTTTGTTGTTTTTCAAATTTTTGATGCATTTACAGTAGGATATACAGTAATGGCCATAAATCAGCACATCTGCAAACCGAATAATAAAATCACCACAAAGCAAATTCAAAGCCAGCTTATTAGACAATTTGTTGGTGTGTGTACACTAAATTAACAATATACTTACTATTATTTCCTTTAATTTAAAATATTTTAAAGGAAAATTAACCTTCTAGTTGATATCATTTTGAGACTAAAATGCTTTAGTGCTACTGTTCCAAATACTAACTTTCAAGTTGATCAGATCAACAGATGAGTGATTTGTGATATTAGCTCAATAATTATATCTTTTGTCTTTTACTATATATGAGAAGGAACTGGATTTTTTGTACTGAATAAGGCAGTAGTATACAATGTTGAGAATTCTGGTCAGTGTAGGAAGAAAAATGTTACAATTACAACAGTCATATCAAGTTAATGGATATTTGCCTCATAGCTGCTATATGCATCCAGGTTATGCTTTTAAACTGCCTTATTTGCAAAATTAAGTTATTTGAAAAAGGCAATGGAAGAGAAAGTAAACTTGAAAAAATATAGAAAGTTGGTGACATTTTCATCATAGTTTGCAGGCTACAAGAATTACATCCTGTTTGGAAGAACAGAATCTAATAAGAAAGTTGGCAATACAGCCTTTATTTTCTAAATTATTTTTTAAAATTATACTCTCCTCTCAAATAATGACATTTGAAAATAAAGCACACAAATAAAACAAAATGCAACCACAATACTAGTTGGAATCTATCCTGGCAGCCTCTGGTGCAAGGCAGGAACAAGCATTGGATTGGACCCCAGTTCATCACAGAGCACAAACATACTGTATACACACTCATAATTACTAATAGTGGACAAATAATCTAACAAACATGTCTTTTGGATATAAAAGAGAAATGGAAGTGTCTAAGGGAAAAAAATGTGTACACAGGGGGAATGGCAAAATCCATACTGACAGTGCCCAGGCCAGGATATGAATCCAGGATTCTAGCTTAGTAAGGCAATAACACAAACATAATGTCATCATATCATCCCCAAAGTACAGTAACAAATCAATATTTTATATAGCACCTTTCATAAAGTGTGCCGAATGCCACTGGCATTGTTTTATTAATCACACAAGGTTACAAATTAATTGTTTTTTAGACAATTGCCATTTTACAGTCAAATTCATCAATGCAGCTAATCCTGTGTCTCAAGAATGTACTCTAAGAATTGTACCATACTGAAACTGTTAAATCCTTCCTTCTAATGCAGCAAAGATATAAAAATAAATTATTACACTAATGGTAGGTTGCACTTGTAATTTAAATATTAGTTTACACTCCCAATTAAAAGCAACAAAATGTATTGAATACCACAATGGTATATTATGAGTAGCTACTGGGATCTGCTCCTGAGCAAGCCCTGTGTCCAGAATAACATTGAGACTCTTTCCAAATTAAAGAAAAATATGTTTATTGGTACAGTGGAGGTCTTCCAGAAAAGTAATAGCAGACTTATATGAACAGACATAGATGGATAAACTATAAACAACAATTAACCCTCTAACGGGATTCACTAAACACCATTGTACCACTCCTTTTCACTTCCAATGTTCTTAAAGTGCCTGGCCTTTTTCCCTTTTGCTCATTTTTCACCTTCCCAGGCTGGCTGTTGTCCTTACCCCTCACATATATTCAGTTTTGTCTGAAAAAGGGGCTAGAGGTCAATTTAAGGCCAGACCCAGGAGGACTTCTGGTGTCAAATATGCTCTGATAAGAACACAAGATCCCATAAGGAATACAGCCTTATACCAGAGCTTACCACTGGCAGTCTCATGTGACGCCTTCTGTTTAATCATGTTTATATTTACAACAGCAAGCACCAAGTAAGGTGTCTGAAGCACAGCCACAACCTATGCTGAGATTCTTGTGGCTGTTAAGCTGACTTCCAAACCACATTGCCCTCTGGCTCACTTTTATTCACTTGTCAACAGAGTGTTCTTAGTAGTAACCTCCCAGATTGGACACAAAATTGCCTAGATCTTTAGTCTGCCATCTGGCTATTTTTCACACGGGTCTCCCATTATCATCTATGTACTCTTCAAATGGAGTAGTAGGCATTATCCTAGGCATAATTCAAGAATGTCCTGGACATCAATAGATTAATGCCAAAAGGCATGCCAGCTTATTGTATAATAATAAGAGCATTCTTTTTTTATAGAGGCTCACCAGCCAAGTGCAGACATATTTCTAAAGGAAATGAGACCTAATCTACCTTTACCAAATCCAAGAAATCATCTTGTTCAATTCAAATTTGCAGATCACCTATACCTTACCATTTGCAAACTTTTTTCTATGCCTTTGGCCACTGACCCTATTTGTCACTTTCATCCCTTAAAATTTAAGGCTATTTAAGGCTTAAATGATCCTGGTATTTTAATTCTTATTGTGGTCACCAGAGGGTGCTGCAGTTCCCAAACTCTCCAACACAGAGGTTCGGACACAAGTTTGCAAACACAAAGGATTTTATGCATGGGAAACTCTTCCCTCAGCAAGTTTTTCCCACGCTACAACCACAAACACAGTCCCAATACACAGCCACTCTGCAACTCTGTCTTTTCTCTCTCTGTCAACCTTTCCTTTTTTTCCTCCAGCACGCTTTGTCCTCTTCCTCCTGACTCTGGCTCTCAGAGGTGTAGCAGGCAGCTCCTTTTATGTAACACCCAAAAGCACTTTTAGTGTTTCAAAGCTGAGGTTCGGAAGCCCTTCCAGGTGAGGTGGGACCCTGACAAAGTAGGTCTCATCAGTCCCCACTGCACCTTCTGGCGACACTCACAGAACCCAACAGGACTGAGTCGACAAACTCCATTTCCCAAGGTGCCCTGTGGAAATCCGAGGCAGTGCCATAACCTGGTTGTTAGGGACGTGGGGGCTGCCATCTAGCATCCCCGGGGATACAAAGCCCTGTGCAAATTGTCTTCCCCTTTCTTTCCAGGTTCTGAATGTCCTGCCCCATATTTTCTGTCATTTACCTTGCTATCTCTATCAGCCTGCTTTATATTTTCTTATTTATTTTCTTATTTTTTTCTACTTTACATATTCCAGCAGAGACTATTCTCTTTAGGTGACATTGCTGCAAAGTTAGTCCTAGCCTCTTGCTGGAAATCCTCTGATTATGATATTTTACATTTCTGGAAATCCTCTATCTAAAGGAATTACACTAAGTTCAAAATCAAAAACTGAACTGGAGTAAGGAACCAATTTTCCTAACAAGGAGAGCACTCAAAAAAGTACAACAAGTTTTTATGAAATCTGTTCTTCTTAGTGATACAAGATTTAGAAGATATTTAATGTGTAAGGCCATCTTTTATAAAATGGCCAACATGAACTTCACGGGTCACAAGACATGTACATCACATGCATAACCGCTGAGTACTGTAGCATCATAGCAACCAGAAGATCTCTAAAAAAGCATTGCCCATAAAAATAAGCACATAATATAGCTGAACCAATGAAGAAATTAATACACAATGCAGTGTCTTTTAAATAGCGATAAATATGATAAATAATAAAATAATTTAGAATTTTTGCACAATCCTGATACTGTGTGCTAAAATACATTCTGTTCTGTAGTAAGTTGGAAAACAATCACATAAATGAACTGCTAGTTGGAAGTCAAGTATTGAAGCAAACAGTACAGGCAAAAAAAGACAGGACTACAAGATGACTGGAGAAAAAGTACCAAAAAAATGGTCAGCATTGTTGAAAAAAATCATTAACAGGAATTCAAATGATTGAAACTACTAATGCTAAAACAAAAAACAAAAATCAAATTTAAAAGAAAACAGAGAAAGTATCAAAACCGGATTGTAAAATGTCAGAATTTAAATAAAGCACGAGTAGTGATTTATCCCAATATTAGGATAAGTTGTATAACAGTTCTTCCATTTTATACCGATGCCTTGATGTTGTAACTAAAAAGTCTATCAACCTGTGATGCTACAGAGACAATATGAGATGCACGTTAAAATTCCAAATGGCATAAAAATAATATTACAGAAACTATATATAGTTCCTGTGCCAAGTTGCTGTGCTTAATCTCTGTGATGGGAACTCAGCAATATGGGACGACCTTGGAGTAAAATTTCTAAATCTCGAGTTGAGGAACCAGTTCTAGTGGATTGGACTTGTATAATGTCCATTTGATACATGATGTACAAGGCATGACCCGCTGGAAGAATATTGAATGACAGACACAAGACTTGCTTGAGGGTTTAGCTCTTGACTGTCTTTAAGTATCTGGATATTTTCCGTGAGGGTCTGATGGAAAGTGCCAGGGATAGGGAGACTTGGTCATATTGGCTCAGCAGGCTACAACAGCAAACTGTCACTGGGAATGAAATGAATGGAGATGATAATACTTTGTTAGTAAGTACATATGCTTTTAATGATAAACTATTTCAGTGTGTCTTTCCTGCCCTTTTCTGTTTCCTACCTATTTGTTATGCATGTTTGGCTGCATTTCCACCTGTAGGCTGATTTAATATTTTTTTTATATTTTATACCTTGTAGAATACAATTACTGTTCCATATCCAGCCAAAGAAAAACTATTCTTTTTATTTCTTCTCATTTTTTGAGTATTTGCTGAATATCAACAATGGTACTGTGTTTTTAGGCAAGTTATTGAGTTTTTCTGTTATGGTCATTTGAAGTACAGATATTGGAGAATGATGTTGACAAAAGCTGCAGATATAGTTAGTGGGTTTCTGTGATTACTATTTAAAAGTGTTGCTCAAGTAAAAACATTTGAAAATGTTTAATTTAATGGCTTTACTAGTTAGGATCTATTATTAACAGCACAGACTGTAAAAGGTTATGGAGTGGATCAGACTTGAAAAATGTGATAAGAATTATGTAAGAGGACAGTTGTAAGTATGGAATTGCAACTGTTCATTTTCATTGAGCTCTTTTCTCTTTACATTTTATATTAAGGTGCTACAGTACCTCCCTTTGTCTGAGGAGCTCATAACAAGCATTTCAAGTTCAGATGGATTTGAGGACACCAGTGACAACATCATCCTAAGCAATAATACATCTATCTTAAAATCATTGACCCTCCCCAGTACTCCTGTATCTAGTCAAAGTGGATTTACAGGTAAAAAATCTGAATTAGCATAAGCAGCCCTAATTTGGGATGTTTATAAGAAATGTGATGATTTACTTTATGATGTACATAATAAACAAAAGTAGCTGTGTCAAATATTTGAAATATTAAAATGTCTGCTTCAATTTTAAACATTTAAAGTTTAAATATTCTTGATTGGGCGGCACGGTGGCGCAGTGGGTAGTGCTGCTGCCTCGCAGTTGTGAGACCTGGGGACCTGGGTTCGCTTCCCGGGTCCTCCCTGCGTGGAGTTTGCATGTTCTCCCCGTGTCTGCGTGGGTTTCCTCCGGGCGCTCCGGTTTCCTCCCACAGTCCAAAGACATGCTGGTTAGGTGGATTGGCGATTCTAAATTGGCCCTAGTGTGTGCTTGGTGTGTGGGTGTGTTTGTGTGTGTCCTGCGGTGGGTTGGCACCCTGCCCGGGATTGGTTCCTGCCTTGTGCCCTGTGTTGGCTGGGATTGGCTCCGGCAGACCCCCGTGACCCTGTGTTTGGATTCAGCGGGTTGGAAAATGGATGGATGGATGGATATTCTTGATTGCAGATATTTGCCATTTTTTCACCCTCTGAGAAAGGTCCATAGAGTGTTAGATCCCTAGTAAAGGCTAAAAAAAATCATATTCCTAATCATTGATCTTGAGATAGTGTTATGTTTGAAATCATTTTTAACCTTCTGGGATTGGCTCTTAGACGGCCTGGACAACCAGAAGAAATAAGTATCAAAAATAGTAATATTTGTGAATACAACCTCAAAATAACTTAAAAAGACACACCACATGCCTTTATTGCCGATCCCCATTTTTTTTAAAGTTTTGTGAAAAGGACAAAATTTTACTCCTTGTATCCCATTTAAGGAGTGAACCCCTGAGGCTTGTTGATGTGGCATGCACAAATTCAAGTCCTTCTGGACATTTCTTTTGCTTAAGATACCTATTGGTTTAATCTTTATCGTAAGGGGTTATTTTATTCACAAAATATGGTCTAAAATTGCCTAAAATAGAGAGAACCCAAAAAATCTTAATGTCTTGTATAACTAGACATCAAGATGAGTCGAACAGTATATCATATGTGAGGATTTTCTAGTACCAGTTAGGCAGTAGGTGCTGGACCAAAAAATCCGAATTAATTTAATTCTCATAAACACAAAAAGCGGAGAGGTTTGTAGGAAAAATGTTTTCTCAATGAATTTCTCATTTTCTCTGCAATGATCTGCTCTCGTTGTTCACAGTAATTATACATCAGAGCTGAAATCGTTGTGTAGTTTTAATGCTGTTACCTCAATTCATCATCATCATCTGAAAAAATGCAGCAATATAGATTTAAACATTAAGTATACTGAAAACCTTGCAACCACTGATCCAGAAAAATATATTGGATATGAACTGCCTAATTAAAAACAGCAACTCCTCAACTTCACACTGTGCCACCTGTGAGAGGGACTTGAAGTCATGGCATACGCTGTTGATTGACTCCAAGATCAAGCTTCAAAGGCCAGGGGTGCATGAGTTTTTGCATGATAGGCAGAGAACCCTTACAATTTTAAATATATAGTCCTATGAAAAAGTTTGGAAACCCCTCTTAATTCTTTGGATTTTTGTTTATCATTGGCTGAGTTTTCAAAGTAGCAACCTCCATTTAATATATGGCATGCCTTATGGAAACAGTAGTATTTCAGCAGTGACATTAAGTTTATTGGATTAACAGAAAATATGCAATATGCATCATAACAAAATTAGACAGGTACATAAATTTGGGCACCCCAACAGAGATATTACATCAATACTTAGTTGAGCCTCCTTTTGCAAATATAACAGCCTCTAGATGCTTCCTATAGCCTTTGATGAGTGTCTGGATTCTGGATGGAGGTATTTTTGACAATTCTTCCATACAAAATCTCTCCAGTTCAGTTAAACTTGATGCCGAGCATGGACAGCCTGCTTCAAATCATCCCATAGATTTTCGATGATAGTCAAGTAAGGGGACTGTGATGGCCATTCCAGAACATTGTACTTCTCCCTCTGCATGAATGCCTTTGTAGATTTCAAACTGTGTTTTGGGTCATTGTCTTGTTGGAATGTCCAACCCCTGCGTAACTTCAACTTTGTGACTGATGCTTGAATATTATCCTGAAGAATATGTTCATATTGGGTTCAATTCATCTGACCCTTAACTTTAACAAGGGCCCCAGTCCCTGAACTAGCCACACAGCCCCACAGCATGATGGAACCTCCACCAAATTTGACAGTAGGTAGCAGGTGTTTTTCTTGGAATCTGGTGTTCTTCTTCTGCCATGCAAAGCGCTTTTTGTTATGACCAAATAACTCAATTTTTGTCTCATCAGTCCAAAGCACTTTTTTCCAAAATGAATCTGATTTGTCTAAATGAGCATTTGCATACAACAAGCAACTCTGTTTGTGGCGTGAGTGCAGAAAGGGCTTCTTTCTCATCACCCTGCCATACAAATGTTCTTTGTGAAAACTGTGCTGAATTGTGGAACGATGTACAGATACATCATCTGCAGCAAGATGTTCTTGCAGGTCTTTGGAGGTGATCTGTGTGGGTTGTCTATAACCATTTTCACAATCCTGCGCATATGCCGCTCCTGTATTTTTCTTGGCCTGCCAGACCTGGGTTTAACAGCAACTGTGCCTGTGGCCTTCCATTTCCTGATTACATTCCTTACAGTTGAAACTGACAGTTTAAACCTCTGAGATAGCTTTTTGTAGCCTTCCCCTAAACCATGATACTGAACAATCTTTGTTTTCAGATCTTTTGAGAGTTGCTTTGAGGATCCCATACTGTCACTCTTCAGAGGAGAGTCAAAGGGAAGCACAACTTGCAATGGACCACCTTAAATACCTCTTCTCATGATTGGACACACCTGTCTATGAAGTTCAAGGCTTAACAAGCTAATTCAACCAATTTGGTGTTGCAAGTAATCAGTATTGAGCAGTTACGTGCATTCAAATCAGCAAAATTACAAGGGTACCCAAATTTTTTGCACAGCCAGTTTTTCACATTTGATTTAATTTCATACAACTAAATACTGCTTCAATAAAAATCTTTGTTGGGAAAACACCCCAGTACTTCCTAGGAATTGAAAGATACCACTGTTATCTTTTTTGTTGAAAGTAGAGTAAATTATTATGCAGGCTGAGAGGGGTTCCCAAACTTTTTTATATGACTGTATAGATATTATAACTTATGTAATATACACTGCTAAAAATTTTAAGGACACACTTAATCATCACAGTCTAAGAGCAACTCAATTAAGCTTCAGGGATATCTGTCTGTCCAGTTAGTAAGCATAAGCGATTGTGAATCAGTTCCACCTGCTTTGGTGCCAATGAAAGTGACAACAGGTGAACTGGAGAGGCAACAGCAAGACAGCCCTAAAAAGGGAATGGTTTTGCAGGTGGTGGCCACAGACAATTTCTGTCTTCTTATCCTTCCTGACTGATTCTTCTCCAGTTGTGCGTTTTGCTAGTGTCCTTGTCACTACTGATAGCATGAGGCGGTACCTGGAGCTGATTCAAGTTGTACTGGTAGTTCAGCACTTCCAGGATGGCACATCTATATGGGCTGTTGCAAGAAGGTTTGCTGTGCCTCCCAGAACAGTCTGAAGAGCATGGAGGAGATACCAGTAGACAGACCATTACATGAGGAGAGCTGAACAGGACCATTGAAGGGCATCAACCCAGCAGCAGGACCAGTATCTGACTCCTTTGTGCAAGGAGGAACAAGAGGAGCACTGCAAGAGCCCTTCAAAATGACCTCCGACTGGCTACTGGTGTGTATGTTTCTGATGTAACTGTCAGAAATGGACTTCATAAGAGTGGCATGATGGCCCGACATCCTGTAGTGGGACCTGTGCTCAAAGCCCATCTCTGTGTAGCTCTAATGGCATTCGCCAGAGAATACCACAATTGGCAGCTCTGCCATTGTGGTCCGTTCTCTTCACAGATGAGAGCAAGCTCACAATGAGCACATGTGACAGACGTGAAAGAGTCTAGAGGTTCCGTGGTGAATGTTATGAAGCCTGCAATATCATCCAGCTTAACCGGTTTGGCAGTGGGTCAGTGATGGTCTGGGGAGGCATATCCTTGGAGAGTCGCACAGAACTCCATTTGCTAGGTAATGGTACTGTGACTGCTGTTAGTTACTAGAATGAAGTCCTCTGAGCCATTGTCAGAACTTAAGCTGGTGCAGTGGGCCATAGAGTGTAGGCAGTTCCTAGATGACGAAGGCATTGATGTGATTGACTGGCCCACACGTTACCTAGATCTGAATCTGAGAACCTCTGGGATGTTATATGAAATGGTGCATCCAACACCTCCAAGTAGCACCATAGACTATACAGGAACTCACTGATTTTCTGATCCAGGTCTGGAATGAGATCCCTATGACACAACCCGTCAGGAGCATGCCCAGACATTGTTGGAAGTGCATACAGGCACGTGGGTGCAGTACAGACTACTGAATCACATTATGAGTTGCCATGATGAAACACATGCAACTTGGATCAGCCTGTGATTTCAATTTTTGACTTTGATTTTTGGTGTGATGTTGAACCCAGTCCTCAGTGGGTTAGTGTTTGTGGTGTCCATTGACCGTAGTTGCATCGTTTTGTTCTCAAAGTATTACACAATATTAATTCAGTAAAAAATTTTTAATTGAATATTTTGATCATTAAAATCTGATGTGTAATTTAAGCATTCCCTTAATATAAATATATATATAAATATATACTGCTCAAAAAATTAAAGGAACACTTTTTAATCAGAGTATAGCATCAAGTCACTGAAACTTCTGGGATATTGATCTGGTCAGTTAAGTAGCAGAAGGGGTTGTTGATCAGTTTCAACTACTTTGGTGTTAATGAAATTAATAACAGGTGCACTAGAGGGGCAACAATGAGATGACCCCCAAAACAGGAATGGTTTAACAGGTGGAGACCACTGGCATTTTTTCCTCCTCATCTTTTCTGACTGTTTTTTCACTAGTTTTGCATTTGGCTATGGTCAGTGTCACTACTGGTAGCACGAGGCGATACCTGGATGCTACAGAGGTTGCACAGGTAGTCCAACTTCTCCAGGATGGCACATCAATGCGTGCCATTGCCAGAAGATTTGCTGTGTCTCCCAGCACAGTCACAAGGGCATGGAGGAGATTCCAGGAGACAGGCAGTTACTCTAGGAGAGCTGGACAGGGCCATAGAAGGTCCTTAACCCATCAGCAGGACCGGTATCTGTTCCTTTGGGCAAGGAGGAACAGGATGAGCACTGCTAGAGCCCTACAAAATGACCTCCAGCAGGCCCCTGGTGTGAATGTCTCTGACCAAACAATCATTTCATCCTAGTTTCTCCTGTATCAATCAATCAGAAACAGAGTTCATGAGGGTGGCCTGAGGGCCCAACGTCCTCTAATGGGCCCTTTGCTCACTGCCCGGCACTGTGGAGCTCGATTGCATTTGCCATAGAATACCAGAATTGGCAGGTCCACATGTGACAAATTTGAAAGGGTCTGGAGAAGCCGTGGAGAACGTTATACTACCTGTAACATTGTTCAGCATGACTGGTTTGGTGGTGGCTCAGTGATGGTCTGGGGAGGCATATCCATGGAGGTACGCACAGACCTCTACAGGCTAGACAACGGCACCTTGACTGCCATTAGGTATCGGGATGAAATCCCTGAACCCATTGTCAGACCCTAAGCTGGTGCAGTGGGTCCAGGGTTCCTCCTGGTGCACTTACCAAGAAGCTGTCCATCACACACATTATGATCCTAAAGTCTGCTTCCCACAGTATTTAATAAAATAAAGGATTCATGGATTGAACACCTATGCATCTTGCAAAAGTGTTAGTCAGACAGATTTGAGCATCACAAGTTAATTGTGTATTAATTGAATGAAATTACTTTCTGTTTACAAAAGCACCTTCATTCTGTGGGCTTGCCTTTATCACAACATGTATTCAGTCAGTTGTGATGATTAAATAAGGAAGATAAGCAATCGCTAAAAAGTGGCCATAAGAAAATAGGGTGTATCTGAGTATCATCGTAATTATACCATCCCAAACAGATGACATGACTTGGCTTAAGGATGAGTTTGTGATTCATGACCGGTCAGCCAATTTATGCTGAGACGCATCTATCAACAAATAACCTACAGTTGTCAAAATTTGTAACAGAACAGGCATCATATAATTTCTGTGTGATGGCCTCTGAAATGTAGACTAAAATTCAGCACACAACTCCAAGAGGATGGCTCTAGGAATTTTAAATGGGCTTATAAATTAGTTATCATCATGAGCCAAAACATCATTGTCATCCCTTTTAGCTTGCCACTGGTGATATCCTCCAAAACTGCTAAAGCTGCCTTTGCCAGTTATATCTTGCAACACACAGATGTCCTCTTTTACAGATAAAATAGATAGGCTACACACTAAGGCAATTATCATTAAGTGTATGCATTATTACCAACATTGAAGACATTAAAGATTAGTTCAAGAACATTGGAATGTGATATTGAAATGTGCAATGATACAAGGTTTTCTGTTTACTTCATTGTCCTGCCACTTGGTGCCACTAAAATGCCAAACCAAGAAAGTCTCATCAGAGCAGATCAAAATGTGGACAGGAAGGGATACAGGTGCACTGCACAGATGTAAAATCTGGTGAGACACAGGAGAACTTTGGGTAGGAGGCACACAGTGGTTCTTGAGATCTCTCAGTACCTGCTTCTCCCCAAGGACACATGCAGGAAACCTCTAGTGCCACTCCAGAAGTTCCACCCCAGGTAATAAAAGAGAGAGTTATGTGGCCCAAGATAAGTGATGCTAAGGAGTGGTCCAGGCTTGATGAAGACCTGGACAGATTGCTTGAAGTTGTTCAAGTTACTGCAGAAAGGTGCTCTCACTGACAGCCATCACATACAACCTGGCAAGAGAGTGTTTTGGAACAGA
Source organism: Erpetoichthys calabaricus (assembly GCF_900747795.2). Taxonomy (NCBI): domain Eukaryota; kingdom Metazoa; phylum Chordata; class Cladistia; order Polypteriformes; family Polypteridae; genus Erpetoichthys; species Erpetoichthys calabaricus. The sequence continues at coordinate 188,091,319 of NC_041396.2, read as the reverse complement.
GACAGAGAAAGAGAACAAAGCCAGAATAGAGAAGTAGCCAAGCAGAAGAGAGAGGAAGATCAAGCAACTTAAGCAGAAGATCAAAATTTTGAGCAAGCAGTTCAAATTGGTTAGTACTGAGGAAAAAGATGGAACAAAGAACTAGCAGCCAGCCTCCAAGAACAGCTCATCAAAGTAAGAAGAGCGGAGGGATTAAGACAAAGGCAAATAAAGAAAAAAGTCACATAAACCTGGTGTATAAGAGATCCATACTGCTTCATCATATCACTTCTTGGAGAGGTTAAGCCTGGGACTCTAACATGCTCAAAGTGAACCATTAAGAAATGTTGCTCTAGCAAAATTTTTATAATTTAATAAATCTTTTATTTATTATGTTGTAGTTTTTCAAAAGTTAATGATTCAATTATTTACTATATATCACCTCAATTTTGCATGTGATTATTTCAAAGTGGCTTTTTTCTTTTCACATTTTGACACAAATCTATGCAATATGAGCAGAGTTTGTCAGCCGGTTGGGATTAGGTTTTGGTGTTAGTGCTATTGACGGAGACATTTGAAAAAAATCGAGTAAGTTTAAATTAGAAGTTATTATTTAAGTTAATAGTTATACTGCAACAATGCTGTAACATTTGCATTTTTCAATATTGAATAATCGAGAATATCACAGGATTCTGATTAAATTAACGTATGAACTTGACATTTTATAATGTTTTCAGACAATGATGAATATGAACATTAGCCAGGGACATATCTAGCTTCTCCTAGCCCAAAAGGTCTAGATTTACTATCAGATGGGTTTATATGTGTTTAATAATGTTCTGAAATATGCATCTGTTACAGTTGATATGGCTACATATTTAACAGCACAAACTATGCGCTTATAAATTAATCTATTACAGGCAACTCTACAGATGACAATTTGCACCTGTATTCATGTACACTACCACAACAATACAAACCAAGTAAAAGTGAAGAAATGTTCAGGGATTTAGGATTTTATATATGTAGACCACAAAATTGCTAGTAGATATTAACCAAAGTGTGTGAAGCATGTGAGATAGTCAGATATACCAACAAAACAACTTCATCTGCCATGCAACCTTTCTTGGTGGATGTAACTATGCATTCAAATTCTGCTGGCTTCAAAAATAAGGTTCCTGGTTAGTGTACAGAACAAAACTTTATGGTGCCTTTGTGTCCACTATGCTTTCTTTAGAAGTGAAAGCAACAGAATGCACATGGGGCGTTAATCATTTCTTCATTTGTTAAGCATCATAAAATGTCTGAAGTTATAGGCAAGTATAAACGCAAAGCTTGTCATTAAGTTGAATTCAAAAGAGCCTAGGTGTTTGTCCAGTCTATTGAATTACCAGGCAGTTAGGTCTATGTCGTGTTGTACAAAAAATGAGCAGCGAACATCAAAGAAAGCAGACTTCAACTAAAGTCAGTGGTGGAGGCCATGCTCTACCATGGTCACCAGTGTGGTAGTCTTAGAGGTGATAGTGAATCTGTGCACCCGTGGAACATCCTATCATTAATGAGATTTCTTGAAAACCATGATGAAATATTGAAAAAGCATGTGAAGCACCCAAAGATGAAAAATGCTACTTTCTTGTAATGACTTATAATACCGTTTAGGTTTTTTGTTGGTACTACTCCTACTTTACAAGTCTGAAAGTAAGACAGTATTATGTTTTGGTAAAATCAAATACTGTGTCCTATTTTACAGTTATTTTACAGAGTTTATTTCAGTTATCAACAACAACATTGACTGTATTTTGCTTTGAAATCAACACTAATTTGACAGTCTTAAGAATTATAATGATAGACAAAGCTATACACTGAATTGAATACAAAATAAATGTTCCTGTTTCAATATTTAGGTCTATCTTGTAACTCTTTTTTTTATCTTTCATAAGAAACCATTAGAGCAGGAAAATATACTGTATAACATATGTTGAAAATGAACTAAATGGTATGATTTAATTAAAAAAAGGTCCAATTTTATGGAAAAAAGACCCACCCCATTTGGAAGGCTGGCTACGCCCATGCATATTCTGAAAGATGCGGATCCACTGTACTTTTAGTTAGTGGTAATTTATAATAAATCATGAAAATATCAGCAGTGTTTGATGTTGATTAAGTCAGCATTTTGCCAGCCATCTCTCATCTGCACTTCTACTGCTTAAATATTTCCTTTTACATAGGCACTTTGTCTCAAAAATTTTCTGTAGGACAAACTGTATTGTTCATTTCCTCTTATGATTATTTGTTTTGTGTTTCTTTGTTTATACTGCAGGTTTGCACAGTGGCAGTTCTTCTCTAGTGCTGCCATTGCACCTGTTGGAGGTGGAACAGTTTAAACTTCAACTGCAGTCTTTGGTGTTTCACTTCGAGATTGAATACAATATGGAAGACCTTATAAATACTGCTAATGAAATGGAATTGTTTACATTGGTAAAACTTTTGTAGTGATGTGCTCTCCTAAATATGATATAAATATACATGCCCTTGTTAAATAAATACACTTGTATGCAGTATATATATACTGCATATAACATTAACAACATTTTTTAAATATAATTGGAATACTAGGAATATTGGTAAATAGTACAAGGTTGGCTTAAGGACATAAAAACACATTATTAATATTGTTTTTGGAATCCTCTGAATGTGTCCTTGTGACCAATTTTGCAGGCTGATATTTTTATTTAGATCATATCACATAAATTTAATCAGGAAACAGCATATAAAGAGCTATCTATGAAAGGTCTAGTTATACAGTAATAATAAAACCCTATTTACAGACCTTTTCAGATTTTTTTTCTCCATGTTTTTCTCTTTTTTCTATGCTGAATATTTTGTTTCACTGCGCTTTATACTTAGTACATTAGGCTGAGAGCAATGTCATAATTTTGCTGTATGGTTTTAATTGTATTTTTAAGGTGGCCCGCAAGTTCAGAACAATTTTTGAGAAGCAAGAAATCATGAAAACATTCCCACTCTATGGTGCTTCTGAATCAAGAAAAAAACACTGGGGGATGAAAAAACCAAGTATGGCACTTAAAAAAGAGGCAAACTGGATCAATTTTATCAAGGTAAAGTACCATATGCTACTTTCTGAAATAAGGTCTAGCTCAGCTATGGATTATATATCTAATTTCTGTTTTGCATCACAATAACAAATATTATATTAAACACATTCAAACATTCTTTAAATTATAATGGTGGCTTTCATAACATTTGTAAACATTTCTTTGGAACTTCATAGTTGAAAAAAAATATATAGTAGTTGTTACTACAATGTTTACTTTTGCAAATAGAGCAATTACACATTATGTGGCATATTTAAGGTCACACAGGGGGTGAAATGAAGCGACTTACTGTTCTGTCTTTTGTTTTGTAGAGGATTGTTAATGTTATTTACTCAGTGGCCTGAACCCATTAGATAAAGAAAGAAGCAGTCACTAAGCATCTTGCAAGAGTATTAAGACCCATTTTGTATGTGGTACTGAGTTTCAAATGATGCGTTGATGGGAAGCTGGCCTTGTGGCAGCCCACATAAACTAACAACATATTAAGGAGGCAAAGTTTAAATAAATTAAAACACTTTTATGAACAGAAATACACTCAAGGACTTTATGATCATAATGAGAATTCAAAGTACAAATGAGCAAAAGCACAACTAACGTACAGCCTATATTTAAATAGCTATTGAACCCCTGTCAATACAGTGCCCACAACATTAAAGCAGTTTGCTTATGATGTCTTAGCCCCCCAAATCCTAATCTTTCCAACTTACTCTCCAGAGCATCCATTTTGCCAGTTGAGAAGCCGCCAAACTCTTCTTCCAACTATGCACTCAATGGACCCATGGCCATCACTTTTGAGTTCAAGTTGTTGCCCCTTATTTTCTCCAGAAACACTAGAATAATTTTATCACTAGTTGCTCTACCTGAGAGAAAAAGAGGAGAGCAAACAGCATGAGCAAATCATTAAAAACAACAAAGAAAGGAGAATGTCCTTTTCCTCAATATAAATGCTAATTCTAGGATTTGATTAATTAGATCTTGCCATATTTAAAAAAAAGTTTAAACAGATCCTCTAAGTTAGAATTTAATTTTTTACCAATTTAAAATAGTATAGAATATTTACCCCCTGAATTATAACAAGTGGGCTGGGATTCTTCCAGTTGAGAGAGATAAGTCTGTGTGCTGGTAGTGTGGTAAAGGCAATCGCAATCAATTTGTCCTTCTCTACTTTAAGCCCATCTAGGAGTGTACCAAACACAGCTGTTAATGGATTAGGCATTCAAAGATTTTTGTCCAGAATGATGTTAATTTGGTGCACGCCCGAAACATGTGGCCCATTGAGGCTGAAGCTAGATTGCAGTGTTCACAGGTTGAATCTTGTGCTTGATAAAAGATTTTAAGTTGAATGATTAAATGCTTTGAGCTGAAATGTATTCTATGCATGGCTGCCTTCCACTCCTTTTCTGAAATGTTAAGTGACAGGTCCTTTACCCTGGGATCTTTGAAGGGAAGATACTTTAGAATGTTTTTATATATTAATGAGATGCTATCTGAATCTTCAAGACTGATCAGTATTGGCACTGGAATAGAAGTGGGAGGTAAGGAAAATAGTACAGATTCCTTTTAGTAAAGTTTCTGATTTGAAAATAGTGGAAAATTTGTGTTGATGGAAAGTTAAATTTGAAGCATAATTGTTCATAAGATGCATTCTCTAAGTGTTTTAATCTTGGATGTTATCCAAGCATTAAATACTGTGTAGGTTTGAGAGAGAAGAAAAAGGTGATTATCATTTAAAGGTGCAACAGATTAAAGCTTCTCTCTCTTAAAGTGCTTCCTGCATTGGTTACATATTCCGAGCGACTGATGGACAATTATATTATTAGTATATAGACGATAATTTGTACTTACTGGGGCACAAAGCAGGGCATATAAAGAAGTACATCAAGATTTTATTTCTATGGCAGACTAGGCTTGTGTACATTCAACAATTTGTGTCAATGTTCAGGTCTTTATAGCTAGTGTATTTGCCACTGAGTAATAAAATTGAAAGTTAAGATGTGCCATGCCCCCTTCTTCTTTAGGCCATTGTAGAGTTGCCCTTTGAATGCATGGATATTTTGAATTCCAAATAAATGAGTATTATAATTGAATCTAATTTCTTAAAGAATACTTTTTTAATGTATATGTGTCCCAATTCCTCTGTTTTTCTGTTTAACTTAAAGGGCTTGAGCTCAAATGCAGTTTCCAGCCACCTGCTGTGATAGACAGCGAGTATTGCCATGTTCTGTGCACTGGTCATCGCCAAGAGGTGTTGCCACCTCCAAGGCCTCTTCTTGGACCTCACACTCTCTACATCCTGGTCCGATATTCCTACCAACAGCCGTGTTACATGCTCTGTAATGCTGGTACTCCAATGTGGTGCCTTTTTGATGCATGCATCACACATGATATCAAACAGGATATGCTGACTTCTAGTGGCCCTTTTATTTGAAAACTTTTATTTGTAGGGCATTTCCTAATGCTACTCCTAATGGCCCTTTTCAGATTGGGCTTCATGTGGGTCCTGTCCCTGCATTGTGTGATGTTAGTGGTGCTCTTACTGAAAGTAACCCAGCCAGGCACCTCCTAACAATATTTATTTTTACAGTTTGAGTTACTATTAGAAAATGTGTCATTTATCAGGAGATATTTAAAACTTAATATTGATATAGTTCTACCATGTGTAACTATATATATTTTTGTATGTGTGCAAATGTTGCAGAGTTTAGTATCTGTTATTCTCCAGTCATTCTCCATCCAGAGCACTCAATGTAGTGCTCATTCTCACACACACATTGGACCAACTGAAGATAAGTTCAGTAGTTTTCAAGTCGTAGTTATTTTTCATAATCATGTTGTAAATACATGGTGAATTTAGCCACAAGAAATTGTGTTATAAAGTGAAATATGTTTTATAAATTTAAAAATAACTATCCCACTGTTGCTTTTACTATGTAATGTTTGGGTACTGTAGTTCTGTAAAGAAAAGCTTTGAAACATAATGAATACCTCAATTTTTTAACCCAAAAATATTACTGAGTATTGGTCTGCATCTTGAGAATGCAGACATATACAAAACAGCCTATCCATGTTGTTTTAAGAAGATAAAAAAAATAAAAAACAAAACTTTGTTGTAAGATTCAGCCATTTTAAAAAGAGACCAATTGTGCACTTCACTTTCCCAACTTCCCCATTCATCTTACTCTTCAGTTCCCTTTTATCATAGCTACACCAACAATGGTCTCTGCAAGCAGAGAAGTGAGCAAGAAATTTAACTTTACCTAGAAAAAAATATTTCCAGGATTCTCTGATAAAATGTATTATTTTCAGTTTACCTTTGTTGTCACAAGCATGCCTCAAAAATGCAGAAGGCACATTTTTTTTTAAATTGATACCTTTGGTACTTCAAAGTAGAACCTTAATTTTATTCTATGTTAATTAGTATTGCCTAATTTTATTTTTATATTTTGTCTTTTTTCTCTTTCTTCATCCTGTAAAGCACTTTGAGCTACTTCATTTGTATGAAAATGTGCTATATTAATAAATGTTGTTGTTCAAAATGAATGTACTTGGTCAGGTTTGAGGATTTTTTTAACAAAGGGACCCTGGTACCCATTAGCTACATTATTAAACACAAGATTGGTCTAGTTAAGTTTTAAAATTTTTAAAATATGCTTTACTTAATAATGCAGTTTCACGTGTCAAATCAATATATACCATGATTGTGAGGAAATAACTTTAACTTGAAAAATACCAAACATATCCTTTAAATATGATGGGATATTAATTGTTTAAAAATCTCAATATTCTTTGTGGAATCATGCTTCCGTAACTCAAGCAGCATTGCAAATATTACCAATAATGTTTCAAATGAAGCAGACAATGTGGTTACTTCCTTAATTATCCATGAGGTATTCATTTGTATAATTATTTTAAGTAGCTGTATATTCATGTTTGACCTGTTTCTTTGTACTACATATATGCTTTAATGTTTTGTATGCTTTATGTTTTTGTTTTTTATATAATTATGCTTGATTAAAATAATGTTAAACTAGCATACGCCTAGTTGCAGATCCAGATAATAGCAACTGTTTTGATGTCTATTTTTACAAATCAGATAACAGCCAAGCAGGATCCCTGGCAGCAAAAAAATATTACAAAATTAAAGCAACTGAAATCTGTAGATGAACTTTTGCAATTGCAAGCTGGGTTTTTCAAGGTAAGATAACCTACTTATATATGCACTTTTGAATCTACAGCTGTCCTGAAACAACAGGCTGTGTCAGCTTTTATTTTCTATTGAGGCCATTAAACTGTCTTATTAGAACATAAATCTATAATTACAAAGAACAGTCATGACAATTTGGAAAAATTAACAGAAAAAATACCAAGCTTAAATGTTTTAGTTCTTTTTTATGATCACCAGAATGTTTAGTATTCAAAGCAGGTTATTGTAGATTATTTAAAAGAGAAGTAATAAAAAAAGCCCCAGGGCAACAAAAGATCTGGCAGTTTTTCATATTTGAGCTGCATTTATTTGACATACATGTGTAACAGATTCACTGGCAACACCTTTAACTACCAGATCTCGAACTTTGCAAATATTATTGTATAATACAGTATACATAATTAATATTAAGAGCTTTGTTTTTTTTAGGTTTATAAACCTTAGTGTCAAAAAACAATTTCAAAAGATAAGGTTGGTTAAATTTGAAAAGAGTAATTAGTTACTCTTTCAAAAACCCTCAGTCTCGTTTTTATATATTCATTTATTAGTTTTGTACTGCTTAAATTCTACACTTAATTTGTGAATTGTATAGTTGTTGTGTATGCTCAGCATTTAGTTGTTGTAGGTTGTTTGGTAAATTACCATTCTCCATTCACACAATTTCAATCCTTCCATCCATTTTCTAACTCAGTCAAATTCATGGACATTCAGAGTGTATCTTGGCAGCATTAGGTATAAGGCAAGAGCCAACTGTGGATGGGTCACCAGACCACGAGTGGCCCATCTGTTCACATTTCCTCATACAAGGTCAAGTTCAGAACCAGCAATTGATCTGAAACTATTCTCTGGAATGCTGGAAAAACACACACATGAACTTTAGTAGAACTAGCAAAATTTACATAGATAGGGAAACAATCAACTGCAGAACACTATAGCTGTGAAACACAAATGCTATTGAGTGTGCCACCATGCTAGCACATCCATGTCACTCTTTCCACTCCTCACCAATACTGTCATAGAAACAATGAGCAAACTGTGGACTCTGCAGATGTGAGATGGGACAATAAATCACACTGGATTTTGGTAGGGTATTCTGATTTATTCTTGCATTTCAAAGACTTGTGCGTTTAGCTATGTGTTAACTCTAAATTGGTACATTGTATGTGTGTGAGGAAGAGAGAGGATAGACCCAATAATTGATTGACCTTCATGAAAATGGATTGATAAATGGACAAAGCCTTGATGTATTGCAGCTCAGTGTACTATTTTGATAGTACAGTAAAAACCTAAAGTATATTTCATTAAATAATGGGAACTGCCATCTTTTCCTTACCTGTGGTGACAGCTGAGCATCCCACATGTAAGTTTTGTTCATGTTGAAGGAACAGGTCATTACTGTACAGACATTGCATTTATGGTAGAAATCCCCTATACATTTTGTCTGCACTAAGGTCTTTATAATGTGAAACTGTGTAGGTTAACCTTATTCTGCTGTAACCTTATTCAAATAAACTTTATCCTATACAAATGGCAACAGAAACCAATGGAAATTCTGGTCACTTGTTGGATCAAGCTTCTTAAGGGAACTCCACAGGAGCTATAGTAGCTTTGTTAGGGACAAACATTGAGCATTGAACCCATTTCTCCCGATTTCACATAGACAGAGAATGGAGATATCTGGTGTTTCCAACAACTGTGTAAAACTTGCTTTTGTGCCTCTCCAATATGGTATTAATTGCCAGGGTGAAAAGGAAGTCGTCAGAGAAGAATTTGGGCCTGACAGTAAGAATGTGTTGGTATTCTTTACAATAAGGGATGGCAAAGGAATCAATCATCTCAATTATTATTTGTTCTGGTATTTTAGGTAGGCATGGAAAAGAATGTGAGGCTTATACTGTTTGTGAGTATTGTATATGTGAAGTACAGAAGGAATTTTCCAACAACATCAATTTTATTTTTACCTAGTTCTTTTCACAATAATAGATGAGTACCAATAAGGAAAAGAATAACAACAACCAAAAAGTAAGAATTAGATATACACCACCATATGCATAAATTTTATAAATTAATAGAACCATATGTCAACCATGTAACATCAAACAAAAGTGACAAACTGATTTATATAAAAACAAAATCCCTGTGGCCCCTCAACTCTTTAAATAAATCGAATGTCTGAAACAAATAAGCCAGGTGGCTACCCAAATAATGCATACGCTTGTCAATGTCCAGAATCAGACCACAATGACATGATATACCGCAATTGTCATATTAGAGGCGATGCTTTATGAAAATTTGAATGACACCAAAGAGATCAAAAACATGAATATGAAAATAAAGTATTAAGGTTGTCTGTTTTATTTTCTTTCACCAGCACGTGGTAATTTGATTTAATGAATGTGGATAAAGACATTTTAAAAGCTGACTTTTTCTTGTATACTATTGTCTTGGCTGTGCTAGAGGTCACTGTGTCAAAACATCTAAAAAATTATTTACCTTACCTTTATTTCAAAAAGTAAAAGGAAAACATATACATGTTTGCTGAGTTGAGTTGCAACATGTCTTACTTTCCAACTGTATTTCTGTTTGTTTGCTTGGTGTAAGGTGTCTAATCCACAGAAAGTGATGGAGGCTTTGAGACAACATGCAGCTACTTTATTTGATCCAGTGCCTGTGCAGTCTCTGTCAGTGACATCGCACCCTTCAGGACAACAAACCAATCAGATATGGAAAAAAATATACAACTCACCAGATCTGCATCAGGTACTTCATGCTAGGCATCAGTTAAAAACCTTTACTAGTCAAGCCTGGTTGTCAGTTTAATTGACTGATTTTTTAAAAATAATATTTTAGTATATTAACGATCAGCAATTCTTACTGCATTATTTTGTAAATCAATCAAAGCATACTATGATTTTTAAAACAGGAACTCCAAAAGGAAGAAGATGGATCATCTGTAGATGTTAATGAACAAAGTGCAAGAAATGTCAAAGTGAACAAGCAGTCAGGTTCACAGAATAAAAAGAATGAGAATGGGTATAATACATTTTATTTGTCTTTAATATCTGTTTGTATCAACTGGTTCAGGAAACTCTAAATTATAAATTTATTTTAGGTGAGGTACTTTATTTTTGTTGGAAAAGCAAGCTGAAAGCATTATCTGATTACAAAAAATCTTTACTTTGTTCAGGAATTTTTTTCTTTTTTTACATTTTAGATATCTCAATTTAAATGTCTGTTTAGGAATGTACTTTATCTTATTTCATAAGCTTTTTTTGATAATTTCCCTATTATTACTTTAGAAGTATATTCCTATGTGTTCATTTTTATACAGTAGTTATACAGTATTGCAATGAAGCATGAAAATTTAAACTGTGGTAACTTCATTTTCATTTATTTCCCTTTTAGCTATAGTTACATGGAAACACTGCAATTGCTGGGTTTAGATGAAGGAAAAGAAGAGATCAATAATGATCCTGTTTCAATGAGAGGAGCATATTTGTCTTTGCTTTACCTGCGACACTTGCGAATTAGGGAATTACAGGTAGGAACAAGACACACCACAGCGACTTTTTGCAGGCACACAAACATTCTTATGGATTTTGATATGCAACTGATTTGTCCACCTGTGCATACTTGAACATACTTAATTAACTTAGAGTCACAAAAGGTCGGAATCGGTCCTGAAAGAAAGCACAAGGCAAAAGGCAGGCACCAACCTAGGACAGGGTGCCAGCCAAATGCAGGGCATACTCATGCACACACCATGCTCACTTGTGAAACTACACATTTCTGAGATGTTAGAGGGAACCCAAGAGAAAACATGCAGTCACTTGGGAAATGTGTTAGCAGAGAAGAGAGGATTTGTACCCACTCTTTTAGACCCGTGAGGCAGCAGTGCCAACCACTGTGCCATACTGTTCTTAGTCAAGTGTGCACATGAAATTAGGTGGTTAAAAGTCAAATTATGTTACTAGAAGCTTTATTGTATTAAGCATTAAGGTAAAAGTACAAGTTTTGTGTCATAATATTTAAAAACTATAATACAATTCTTACATTTTTGTCTAAAATTATTTTATTTTTAAAGCGCTCATGTCTCAGCATTCTAAATTATTTCCGATCTGTTGAGAGAACCCTTACAATAAATAGTGTAGGTCTCAGACCTGATGGAATTGGCCTGACCAGAAACAAAGAAGATTCCAGATGGATAAATGCAGCAAAAGGTGGCAGTGGTGTTCCAGGGGGTTTAAGTTCTGAACAATATCTTCATTATTCACCTGTTGATTACAAGGTAAATTAGCACTGTTAAAATTGAATTAGAGTAATTCTGACATATTAGAGTAATAATGATATATATTTTATACTAGCCTAACAGATGTTAAAAGAATGTTATTTGTGGTTTTATCCTTCTGGATAAATTTTAATAATATTTGCCTTAGAGGCAGGTGGGGCACTGAACCCTTATCCCCCAGAAGATGGCACTGTTCTGCATATATTAAAGATGTAGTAGACTCACTTCCCCTAATGTAATATATTTTTAAAATCTCTACAGTAAACTCAGCTTAATTGTCATAATCACATGTGTAGCCTAAATGTTTAATTTCACTATGGGCCTGGAAGGCTTAAGCCCTTTTAGGATGCCTGTTATTTTTTTTGTGATGTGAACTCGAACATTTCACTTTAACTGGCTAGTTGTCATCATTATCATAAATTACATCAGCTGCTTATGTACAATACAATTTAGCACTTTGCCCATTAAACAAAATTGTTAATCAATATAAACTTGTGTTTCTGCTTTCAGAGTTGAGTATCTAATTTTGGTGTTGGGATATGCTTTAATATTGTCCTTTGTTGGTTTTACTCTATAACAATATGTTGATAGATCTTTTTTTGTGTGATTTTTTTCATATCATTATTCAGCTTACATTTTACCATCCCTATTTCTGGTAGCCTAATTATTATATTTTAATATTCAGTTTATGTCCCTTATTCCTTCATGAAAGGTTTACTGGAGGTTGTCTCCTCCCTCAGCCTTTCTCAAAAGATACTACCCATCCATCCATCCATTTTCCAACCCGCTGAATCCGAACACAGGGTCACGGGGGTCTGCTGGAGCCAATCCCAGCCAACACAGGGCACAAGGCAGGGAACCAATCCAGGGCAGGGTGCCAACCCACCGCAGGACACACACAAACACACCTACACACCAAGCACACACTAGGGACAATTTAGAATCGCCAATCCACCTAACCTGCATGTCTTTGGACTGTGGGAGGAAACCGGAGCGCCCGGAGGAAACCCACGCAGACACGGGGAGAACATGCAAACTCCACGCAGGGAGGACCCGGGAAGCGAACCCGGGTCCCCAGATCTCCCAACTGCGAGGCAGCAGCGCTACCCACTGCGCCACCGTGCCGCCCAAAAGATACTACCACCTCCCCAATTTTCCATTTGTAGCTCCACTGATCTTTTCTCTGCCACATTGTCTGCCTTTGTCTCAAACTGCTCACTTGGGGTTGGAAGCTAAAATATCTGCACTCTTTTTCTGCAATTTACTGAATTGATTCAAGCCAAAACCCTTCTTGAAGCTCACTGGCAGCCACGTACCCAGGCCAATGTGTTTACCCAGAAGAGTGGGTCTCTTAGATACAACTCCCTTTCTTCCTCTCTCTCTCTCTTTCTGTGTCAATCTCACACACACACACACACCTTCTACAAGGGTTTCTTTTATAGCTAGCTTCTTAGGATAGTTTCCCCTGCTGACAGTCCACAAACACCTTTGCAGTTTTTCTCAGGTCTGTGGGGTTCCACCAGAGGTTTCATGCTAAAATAGTCACTGCATTTTGTAATAATGATAAAAATAAATAATCTTCCACTTATTGTGTATTGTGGCAAATAAATAGAAACAAATCCTCCCCTTTATTCACTTACCTCAATAAATGTTTAACCCCTTTCTCCTATGTGAGATGGCTTATATAGCTAGAAGATGCACACCTCAACACTTGCTTTACTTCTCATATCTGCCTTTTTCTCCCTGTCTGTCTTTCTCACTTTCTCAAACACCAAATCCCTCGTCATCTTAGCCTTTGAAGGATTTAAGCCCCTGTCTCCCAAAGCCCCTTCCAGCCATGTACCAAAATTGCTTCTGGGTTGAGGGTCAGCTCCATAGCTCCACCACTAGAGCCATCTCTAATGGGGGACAAAGAAAGCAGCCCTTATGGTCCCTGCATTAGCTGATCACCTCCTATCATTCTGCAATCCCCAATCCCTCTTTGCACACACATAAACATATAGATGCATGGTTATATATCTTGCCCAAGGCCTTGCTCACCCCTTGAGATGGCCCTGCACACCAAGGAAACATCTATCTACACAAAAGAAAACAAAAATAAGAAAATCACTGCACCTCTTCCGGTTTTAGGCTTGCAGCCCTGCTTGATGGCCTGGATTACCAACATCTCCATTTCTTAAGTATCAACAAAGGACACTTTTTTGTAACTTCCTCTGTTTCTTTCTCTCTTCTCTCTTTCTTTCAAGCACAGAAACATAGCCTCCCTTCCTTGCTCTACTGAGACTTCATTCCAACTCTCCGTCCAGCTTTAAACTCATTTTATCCATGTTAAGAGGCAGTCTTTAATTTCCTAGAAGTACTTCTAGGGTTAGAGATGTGTTGCTTTGGCTGTAAGGACATCAGACTAGAATTTTCTTTGCTGGCCCTTAGTGTCACTGTAACCCTGATGCACGTGTCTCATCTAAACAGATACGTCCTTCAGGGAGACTCAGTGCTCCCCAAGAAGTTAAACAGTAAAATGGTCTCACTTTGTTTTGTTAGTAACTAGTGAACAAATGTAAGAGTACTAGCTTTATGCCAGTCCTCCTTATCTCACAATTAAGGAGGCAGCATGACCTTAATTTTTCTTGCTAAGAGACCTTGTAGTGCCATCTTTCAACCAAGAGGTAATGTGGTCTCTTGTTATCTGTTCATGGAATGTCCTTATCCACACTCCCATCCACAAAGTGGTGGATCTGGCACTTAGCCTTTGTTGTGTTACCTTTCCTCTTAACCTCCTAGATGATACATTCATCTATCCTTCTCTCTATTTTGTCTGCCTAAGCAACCTAGAAAATGCCTAGCAGATTCTATGAAAGGGAAATTTCACATACTCCAAAAAAAAGTATTTTTCTAGATAAGTCAGATGACTCTATTGTTATACGATCTATACACAGTGTTGCAGTATACAGTGGCACAAAATGATGTTCCCCAACATCATGATGCAACATGTACAGGTACATAAATAGTACATATATAATGTAACATAGGGCCAGTTAAAGACATTAAAGAATTATATAAATAAATAAAATTATACTATACAATATTCTACTAAACCATACTGTACTAATATACAAATGAATAGATAAAAGTTAAATAAATAAATAGTAAAAATAATTTAGTAATATCAATAGCTGTAAACAGAGACATGAGTAGTAACAAATGTCATGTATATAGATAGACTACTAGAAAGATATCTGGGGGTGGATGGGGTGCAGCACAATGTTCAGAGTCCAGACAGCCAAGGAGTAGAAGCAGTTGCAGAACTTGGCAAAGTAGTTCAAATGCTACAGTACCTTTCATTCATACTGTGGTATCCCAAGGTGTTCCCAAGCCATCTGCGATATAAAATCCTCCCAGCAAGCCCTGGGTCTTCCCTTGGGTCTCCTCCCAGCTGATCATGTCCATAAAATCTCCACTGGGAGGCATCCAGGAGATATCTGTTGCCTGAACCACCTCAATTGACTCCTCTCGATGTGGAGGGGCAGCGATTCTAGTCCAAGCCTTACCCAGATGCCTGCGCTTCTCACCCTATCTCTAAGGGAGAGCTCAGCCATTGCTTGCACTTGCACTTGCAATCTCATTCTTTTCGGTAATTACCCAGAGCTCATGGCCATAGGTGAGGGTAGGGACGTAGATAGACTGGTAGATTGGTATAGCGACTGCATACAGTAACTGCACTCGCTGCCCAATCTGTCTCTCGATCTCACTGTTCCTTTTTCCCTCACTCGTGAACAAGACCCTGAGGTACTTAAACTCCTCCACTAGAGGTAGTAACTTACCTCCCACTTGGAGAGGACAGTCCACCTTCTTCCTGCTGCTACTGCTATAGTACTGCTACAGTACCTGTCAGATGGAAGCGGTCCTTCACAATTGTGTAGGCTTTGCAGATACAATGCTTA
This sequence comes from Erpetoichthys calabaricus, assembly GCF_900747795.2. Taxonomy (NCBI): domain Eukaryota; kingdom Metazoa; phylum Chordata; class Cladistia; order Polypteriformes; family Polypteridae; genus Erpetoichthys; species Erpetoichthys calabaricus. The sequence continues at coordinate 188,075,791 of NC_041396.2, read as the reverse complement.
ATAAACATGTCTTTAATGGTGGGTAGAGAAGTCCCAATGTTCTTTTCTGCTGTATACACTATTGTAGTATGATGTTGCAGCAGGAGATGCTGCTGATCCCAAACCAGACAGTGACGCAGCTGGTCTGAACACTCTTAATGGTGCCCCTTTAAAATATAATGAGAATGTAGGGAGGTAGACTTCTCAGTTACCTTAATGAAATGGAGATGCTGCTATGCCTTCTTGGTTATGGAGATGGAATTAATGGTCAAGGCGAGGTCAGTTGTCAGGTGCACACTAAGGAATTTGGTGCTCTTGACCAATTCTTAATGTGCAGTGGCATATGGGCAGCATGAACCTTCCTGGAGTCAACAGTTATCTTATTCTTCTTCTCAGTGTTAAGAGACAGATTGTTAAATTTACACCAGTCCGTCAGTTGTCACATCTCCTTTTTGTAAGCTGACTCATATTCATTGTTGTTGAGACCCCCGACCGTTTTGTCATCATCAAACATACTGATGGTGTTAGAGGTGTATGCAGCTGTACAATTGTTAAGTCAGCAGGCTGAACAGAAGTGGACTAAATACGCAGCCCTAGAGTGGGGCTAGTGCTCTGCGTGATGGTGCTGGAGATGGTGTCTGGGGTCTCTCTGTCAGGAAGTTTAGGATTCAGCTGCATAGGGAAGTGCTGTAGCCAGACAGACTCAGCTTCCTTATGAACTTTTGTGGGATAATAGTCTTGCATGCTGAACTGAAGTCTATGAACCACATTCTAGCAGTTTAGTGTCCAGTTGGGACACAACCAAATGGAGAGTGGAAGACATGGCATCCTCTGTGAAATGGTTTGAGCAATACACAAGCTGCATTGAAACAAAGTGATTATGATGCTAAGTTGAATTTGTGATTAACATTTTAACACTATGTTAAATTATTGAGGCACGTTTGCTATACATATTTTTGCACAACAGTGCCACCATCTGTAAGACAGGAGAAGTAGTGCTCCACTTGCCCAGAATACAGACATGCTTCTGCAGTTATTAACTCTTGTTTAAGTGTTTTCATATTCTTAACTCCTTATATTGCATATGTAGATATGCCACTGAGATGCTAATATGTTAGTGAATATGACCTCTCATGTTCCTTATCTAAATGTGCTTACTCTGTTTGGATGGAAGGTCCACTGTGCTGAGTTTATGGAGTTTTCTGATATTGAAAACCATGACGACTTCTATACCTCCGAAAGTGGTGATATCCATATACAGGATCAGAATGGAATGTACATCATATATGATGTTGCTTTAAAAGATATGAAGGATCTGGAAGAGATACTTATCATTGTTGCATCTCAGTTCATTCGAAGAGACAAAGGTAATGGCATTCATATCTAAGGGTGTATATGGAACCCTTACCTCTCCAATCTACTTGACTACTCAGCTGGTGACAGCAGCATATTTGTTAACAATGCTGTTTAACGCAGGTGTGCAGATACCAACAGGCTGTATGTGGATGTTATTCAGAAAAAGAGAGTGACAGGAAGAATAGGAAAAAGTTAAAGATTTACTTTTTAAATGGCTTTAAATTGGTTCTGTATTAAGGGGAAATTTAACTTTATAACTTTTGTATTGACATGTATGAAAATAAAATGCCTTGGGGGATTTGTAATTCCTTGACATTTCCTTTTCATCATATAAGCATGACTAAGCATATTAGCATTTTCCTATGGGAAAAAATAACCCAATTCTTATTCCAGTTTAATTTAATTTCAGGCAAATCTGCAGTTTTGTCCTCCACAATCAAGAGTAGTTTGAAGAAAAACAAAAAAATTGTATATTAATAATAATAAATAATCATACATTTTATTTAATAGGCGCCTTTCTTAACACTCGAGGTCACCTTACAATGAAATTAAACATCAGTAATAAAATAAAAAAAACAAAGAGGATGATAAAATCAAATAGCAATAAAGTACAGAGGTAGTAGCAAACTTCAAAGATAACACTCAGTAACAGTGTTAAATTCATAATTGGTATGCCAGTTTAAAGAGAGTTTGAAGAGTTCTGAGGGCAGTTTTAAAATGTGTTATTGAGTCTAGTTGACAGATTTGAGAGGGAAGAGAAATCCAGAGTTGAGGGGCACTATGAGAGAATGCTCGAGCTCCCATAGAACAGAGTTTGATGTAAGGTACAGAAAGTAGAGCTGTAGATGAGGATCTGTGTGAGCGAGAGGGAGTTTACGTCTGTAGGAGATTAGTAAGACAGGGAGGAGCAAGGTTGTGGAGAGCTTTAAATGTTAAGAACAGTATTTTGTATTGTATATGGTTGTAAACAGGGAGCCAGTGAAGTTGGAAGAGAACAGGTGTAATATGTTCTGTGGATTTAGAGCAGTTTATTATCCTAGCAGCAGAATTTTGAATAAGTTGTAAGCGATGAATACGTTTTTGTGGGATGCCAGATAGAATAGCATTACAGTAATCTATATGTGAAGTGACTAGGGCATTAACCAATACTTTAGTACTGTGTTGCGTAAGAACAGGACGAAGTCTAGAAATTGTTCGGAGATTGAAGAAGGCAGTCCGAGAAACATTACTTATATGGAAAGAAAAAAAGTGGGTACTGTCTAGAATGATTCCCATGCTCTTAACCTGGGAAGAGATGTTTGTGTTAATGTTGTAAATTAAAATGGAAGAATGGTGAACCTTAGTGAGTGTAGATTTAGAATCAATGAGGAGCACCTCAGTTTTATTACTATTTAATTGGAGAAAATTGTGAGTCATCCATGACTTTATGACTTGGAGACATGCCATAAGAGTATTTGGAGGGAAAACAGAAATGTATTTAGTGGATGGATAAAGCTGTGTGTCATCAGCGTAACAATGAAATTTAATACCATGGTGTCGAAAGATATTACCTATTGGAAAGATGTAAATGAGAAAAAGAAGCGGCCCCAAAACAGAACCCTGCGGAACTCCCTGAGTAATGAATGCATTCTCAGATTTAAAGCCCTTTACTTGAACAAATTGCGTCCTATTAGTGAGGTAGAAAGAAAACCATTGGAGGCCAAGGCCACAGACTCCAAAACTCAGCTAGTCATTTCAAAAGTATCTGATGAGATATGATGTCAAATGCAGAGCTGAGGTCAAGAAGTGCAAGAATTGATAAAAGTCCAATGTCAGCTGCCCGGAGAAGATCAATTGTGATTTTGACCAGTGCAGTTTCTGTGCTGTGTTTAGGATGAAAACCAGATTGAAACTGTTCAAAAAGGTTATTTTTTGAAAGATGGGACTGAAGTTGGTAGGCAGCTATCTTTTCGAGAACTTTAGATATGAATGGAACATTTGAAATAGGCAGATAATTGTTAAGTAAATAAATGTTATATTACCCTGAACAAATTAGATAGTCATTCTATTTTTATAATTCCCTTCATTTGGAAACAAAACATTATAGCAGAACACAACGTAATCAAAGAAATGAAAATAACACAGTAGGTAGAAGAGTATTTTTTTAAAAAGAGCCCATAAAACTCAGCATTCAAACCCCAAGAAAGAAAGATGCTCATTCTTATTCAAGAAATGACTGCAGGCCTAAATTTATGCTTGAATCCACTGTATGTTCTTGCCCTTTCATATTTTGTCATTCATGAATTCATCAACATGAACATCCTTACATACAATGAAATCCCACTTCAAATCCTGAACTAGTAAATATGTGGGAAAGAAATATTGCGTCACAATCGCTGTTTGTGTAAAAGCAGATAAATATTTCAGTGAAAACACTAACAGTATCTGCTTCTAGGAACTATTCTGAAATTGGTCTCAAACACTCTAAAACAACACATATTCTGATAAACCTAATTTTAAATGAACAATCAGATCTACATCCGTTTTTGTGAATGTGTCCCCAGCTTCCTTTGTTTCTTTGGCACATCGTGTGTATTGTATTCTACAAATATATTTCAAGCATGTAATCCTGTCTTATTCGTTTGTGCTGGTATGACATCTCATGCTGCTTGGTATATGTGCTACCATGCAAAGGGCTGAAGTGAGATTGTACTTTATAGGATCCATTAAGCAAACTTGCACTCATTAGTGGGTATTTGCGGTTAATCAATTTCAATTCATTATATAATTAAATGTAAAGATTTTTTGCAACAAGTGTTTGTTCTTATACTATTTTGAGAAAAAAATGATGTTTTCTTTACAGTTGTGAGCAATAATATTTTATTAAATGTCCTTTGCTTTAAACTCTCACATACAAATCTCTATTTTCTAAGCAGCTCTGTACAGGACTAGACGTTCATATGACGGAAAGCAATAATGTTCAATTTATTTTTTATTTTTTAAATGTAATTTGTGTATACTAAAGGAGTTAAAGGATCTGCTCGCCCTGATCTAGAAGCTTTGGCTCAGGTTGATATAGATCGATTTGCCGTTATTCTGGATCTGTGGTCCTGTGAACTTGCCTTTTTGAAAAATAAACAGCAGGTATGTATTTTTTCTGTAAGATCTATATAGATTGTAATGGCAGCTTTAGCACACTTTGGAAAAAGCAGATTTTCAGTCTGACCTCATATTTGAGATTCTGTGTTCAAATCTGTTTTTGTGCTTTTTTTTATGCAAGCAAGTTTAAACATTGAAACATTTCTGTATGCTAATGAATGTAATATGTACAAAAAAATACAAAAATACTCCCACGGTATACACTAAAAACAGAATTGTTTCCAAAAATTTTATTTCAGGTGGAGTTACAGTAATTTACTAAATATTTCTGAAAAGTGCCAATAAATAATGTATTGTGTTAAAAAATTATTTAATAATGAGAAACATCTTCACCTGAGCTATTCTATGAACAGTGTAAGAGACACAGCATTATTACTCATTGCACTGTACATCACAAAGCAATTCACTGGATACTGTCTAATGTTGCTTTTAATCGTACAACCCTGCCAATGGTTTAATGTTTATATTATATTTAAATGTTTATATCTAAAACATTACTGAAGACATTTTTATTTAATTCCAACTGTCTATAAAAGTAAAAGTTCACAACTTTCTGGTAATGTATATACAGTATAATATGCCTATATTTCTTTTTTATGTTCAGCTTACAAGTAAACAAATAAATCCAACTCAGGCTGATATTGTTTATATCTAAAAGACTATAAAAGGTACAGTGATCCCTCCTCCATCGCGGGGGTTGCGTTCCAGAACCCCTACGAAAGGTGAAAATCCGTGAAGTAAAAACCATATGTTTATATGTTTATTTTTATATACCATACCATACCATACCATTTTTATTTGTTAAGCGCTTAAAAACACAGCATTACAACTGACCGAAGCGCTGTACAGTTGAAACAAGCAAGACTAAAAGCAAAATATTAAAAACAAACATTAAGAGAGAATTAAAACAGAGACACTAAAAAAAACAGGTCAGGGGACCCAATAAAACAGAGAAATAGCAAAAAGCAAGTGGGAATAAGACAGGTTAAGAATTAAAAGCCAATGTGAAGAAGTGCGTTTTTAGGTGTGATTTGAATGTGGTGACTGAAGTGGCTTGCCTAACCACTAAAGGTAAGGAGTTCCAGAGCTTGGGTGCACAGACAGAAAAAGCCCTTTCACCACGAGCTTTAAAATGTGCCTTGGGAACGGTTAGGAGCAGCTGATCTGCGGATCTAAGAACACGAGGGGGATTGTGACGATGGAGCAAGACACTCAAGTAGGCAGGGGCTAGACCATTTAGTGCCTTATAGGTTAAGAGGAGTATCTTAAAATCAATTCTGAAGCTAACCGGCAGCCAGTGTAGGGTTTTTAAAATCGGTGTAATGTGTTGGCTTCTGCTGCTTCCAGTTAAAAGCCTTGCAGCCGCATTTTGAACCAGTTGGAGTCTCGAAAGAGTGGCTTTACTAATACCATATAGGCAGGAATTAGAATAGTCGAGCCGGGACGTAATGAATGCATGGATTACTGATTCCAGGAGGTGGTAAGGCAGAATTGGTTTGAGTTTGGCAAATCGCCTGAGATGGAAAAAGCAGGATTTTACTGTGCTGTTGACTTGAGCATCCATTTTCAGGACCATATCCATTTTGATTCCAAGATTGGAAACAGACGAAGTTACTGGAATGGGAAGAAAGTCGAGGTCAAGGGGTAGGGTCTGTTTGCGGTCGGGACTAAAAACAATGACCTCGGTTTTTGAATCGTTCAGGTGAAGGAAGTTTACAGCCAGCCAGTCCTTAATGTCAGATAAGCAGTTGAGAAGAGGTTTAGTGGAGTCAGTTGACTTGAGGGAGAAATAAATTTGGCAGTCATCAGCATATAGGTGATACGAGATTGCATGTTTTCTAAAAATTGCACCTAAAGGCAGGATGTAAATTGAAAAAAGTAGTGGCCCCAAAATGGAACCCTGGGGGACACCACATGGGAGTGGGACTGATTCAGATGATATTATATATATATATATTATATTGTCACGCTTGGGTCAGAGATTTGCACAGAAACACAGGAGGTTGTAGAGAGACAGGAACTTTATTCAAACACTGCAAACAAACATTTGTCTCTTTTTCAGAAGTTTAAACGTACTCCATGACTAGACAGAGATGACAGTTCCGTCTCACAATTAAAAGAATGCAAACATATCTTCCTCTTCAAAGGAGTGCGCGTCAGGAGAAGAGAATGTCAGAGAGAGAGAGAGAGAGAAAAGCAAACAATCAAAAATCAATAGGCGCTGTTTGGGCTTTTAAGTATGAATGTCAGAGAGAGAGAGAGAGAGAAAAGCAAACAATCAAAAAACGATTGGTGCTGTTTGAGCTTTTAAGTATGCAAAGCACCTTGCGGGAAGCATATCGCTTGACAACACAGCCGCAAATAAGCCCAGCAAGGAAGGGAGCAATGTGAAGGTAGTCTTTCAGCATTTTTTAGATGAGCGTCTGTATCCTCTAGGGGCGTGAACAGCCCCCTGCTCAAACCCCCTCCGTCAGGAGCAGAGAATGTCAGAGCGAGAGAGAGAGAGAAAAGCAAACAATCAAAAATAAATAGGTGCTGTCTGAGCTTTTAAGTATGTGAAGCACGGTGCGGGAGACATATTGCGCAACAAAGCAATCACAAGGAAGGGAGCAATGTGAATGTAGTCTTTCAGCGTTTTTTGAGGAGTGGCCGTATCCTCTAGGGGTGCGAACAGCGCCCGTGATCACAATATATTTGAGGAGTTTTATTTAATACATAATACGTGCTCTGATTGGGTAGCTTCTCAGCCATCTGCCAATAGCGTTCCTTGTTTGAAATCAACTGGGCAAACCAACTGAAATTAAAAGACCCATTGTCCACTGAAACCCACGAACCGGTGACAAATCAGTGATATACATTTAAATATGCTTACATATAAAATCCGCGATAGAGTGAAGCCGCGAAAGTCGAAGCGCGATATAGCGAGGGATTACTGTATTGTTTTTATTAAAACTGTCCATAAAGGTTTCATGACCTTTCTCCCTTTCCCTATTCATGGGCAGAAAGTGGCACTTTTCAATTATTATTTCAAATTAGAAATTCATTATTATATTTTGAAATAAAAGTGGTTGTCATCTTCCATTCCATGCCTTAATGGTATGCTAAATAAACTTTATCCCATACATTTTTTTTTTTTAAAGTATTTGTTTAGTTACTACTGCACAAATCCACAGTACTGCACATAATTCACAGTCACCAACTACTTTATAAACCAAAGAAGAATACCATTCATAAGTTTACTGTATTGTACATTGAGCAAACAGTATATATTAATATAATAATGATCAATTTCAGCTTGTTGATTGCTATTTTGAAGCCTATCAGCATGTGTTCGATCCAGAAGAACAATTTGCTTTGGCACAGATTATAACTGACATCATACACAAGAGACCCAGATTTGATTTCAACTCTGGTTACTTTGTTGCAACGTATGAGGCTGAATGTGAATGCCTGCAATATCAAGAGCAGCTGATTCAGGAAATCCTCTCGAAGCAGGTGAGAATCTGTTAATTTTGTTTATTGACTTTAATTAGTAGCTTCAACTATTTAATTATAGGCTACTGTGTTTTTGGAGAGATTTAAGAGAAATGTGTGGTTCCAGATCTGTGAAAGTACCTGCATTGTATTCTGTCAATTTTCAATCTATAACTTTGTCATTTGCAGAAATCAATCCTGATTGAAGTGCCATTAAATCATGATGTCAGTCATACACACAAACATTCACTTATAGCAGAGTAATTTAAAGTCACCTTTTAAGCTAAACTGCGTGTCTTTGGAATGTGGAAGAGAAACTAGGGAACCCTGAGGCAAACCAAGCAGATTCAGGGAGAACATGCCAATCCCGCACAAACAGTTTAATGGGCCAGGATAAAAAGCATTGCCTTGGAGCTGTAAAGCAGTTTCATTTGCCACTGAGCCAAAAAATACAACATAATATTATTTGATTAATTCTGCAGTGCCATCTTACCTGTATGACTGTTATTAAACTTAATAATTTGTGAGATTGACAAAACAGATTGGAGTGGCGCCTGCTATTCTGCAGCCGCTGTACCGGAGTGTGGTGGTAAATCGGGAGCAGAATATATGTAAATGGGGGATGTAAACATGTGACTTCCACACAGACAACAGCTGAATATGAGATTCAAACCCAGGTCTGCAGGACAGATGGAAGAAATAAAAAAAATCATAAAGTAACTTTCAGCTACATTTGTTTTTAGATCTAGTCAACAAAGAAAAACAGAGGATGTTATCATTTAAATATACTTTAGCTGCACTACTTTTTATGATCATCTCTTCAAAAGCAATCTGAAAAACTGAATAATGTAGTATTACCCATATATATACATTCTAAAAACTGAATGGGTTGTTCTTGAGTCATCACTGCACAACATTTCAGGGAAGTCAAAAGTGTAAAAACAAGACAGGCTTTAGGAGAAAAGAAGGACAATAAGACAGAGAGAATGCATATCATCTATGCATAAGGTGCTCAATTACTAACAAATGCTATGGAAAGTCCACTTGCCCCCAGCTGCTTTGCACAATATTCTCTGCTCACTTTCCTTGGCTCACAATAAACATACTCTCCACACCATGGCCTTTCTTCCTCTCAAGCCCTTGCCAATCACTCATATCTTAAATCCAAGTTTATTCTTCTATAGCCAGGAGGAGCTTTTAAGCCCAGATGAATGATTAATTCTGGGTAGATCCTTATAAGTACTTTTATGACCCCATTCGTCATGTAGAAGCCTTGACCATACAAAAGAACACATGGAGTTCAGACAGGTTGTCCTCCCAGCGAGTTATGGGAGCCCTGATACACTGTATGGGGTCTCCACTCTGTCCTCCACTGACTTGGAGTGGCTCCTAACATACTAACATCCCTTTCTACCATTCCTTAATTTAAGCAAATACTGTACTTGTCTAGCCTCTATATTAGTCCGTCACTCTGTCAACAATGTGTTTTCTATTATGATACACACATTTTCTGATCCACCAATCTAATAGAGAGCTGCAAACTATCCTGGCGACCTCTGGCACATGGAAAAAAGCATCTTTTTTAGAACTTTTTAGAAAAATGCAATTTGAACATCATTGCTTCTGTTTTATAGGCAGGTAAAATGAAATGTCATCCTGTTTTCCTTCAGCTTACAGCTAGGTTGTCTTTTCTAAAATGATGTAATTTAGATTCAGAGTATGATGTCCTTATTTGAAGAGTCTTAGATAAATGAGAGTAAAACAATAACTGAATGATTATGAACCCCATTGAAAGATACAAAACTAGTTGCTTTGGCTAAATGCACTCTCTTTCTGAGCAAAGAGCTTTAATGAAAGCTTGTTATGCTATTGCAAGTAACATCTTCTGAACCTTTTGACAGATTTTTGACAGCATTATATGTGAACTGATAAATCTATGTTAGGGTAAAAAACATGTTCTTATTAAAAAATATTCTTAACTGCTTGAGCTTATTAAGCATGTGTAGCATGTATTAAGAGCTTCTGCCCCTTAAGTCCAGGGAATAAACAAGAGCCTAACCGTGAATCAGAATGTAGCAGGCTTGTTGTGGCATGAGGACAAAGCTTAATTTTTTTCTTTTTTATCATATAAAAGTGTGTTAAAAAACAGCTTTGTATACCACAGACATATGTTGATGCTAAACACCCCAAACCACACAGGTACTTATACTAAACATGATACATATTCAGTACGAAACAGATGTCTGTACAAGTTACATGACAACTCAAAGCTATACAAGCAACTTGTGTTGCTTCATTTAAAAAAAAGAGAAAATATGATTGACAGAATTTTAACCTTGTCTCAAATGGTAAAAGGCAATGTGCTTCAGAAAACAGTATTCAGAAAATGTATTAGCCTTATTTTTACTGTACAAATGCATATTTCTTTGATGACCCAGTATTAAACATGTATTACCACTTCCACACCACAAAGCACATAGGTACAAATTGTAAATATAGGTTCATATTTAATATTACAAGATTTGTTAAATAAAAATTAAAAAAAGAGAATTCAACGATAAAAAGTAAGTGTTTAAATATTTCTCCGCTCTTAGACTCTAATTCCAAAAAAGCCAGAGATGAAAGGCATCTTCTTTTCTTTCATGCAGAAAATATTATCCTTAAATACTTTTAAAATATTTTTTCCTTAATAAAAAATCTCCTTCAGTATATTTGTCCTTACGTCATGCCACTCCGTGTAGTGTTCCATGATGCACGCTTAGCTGCAGAAGTCTGTCTTGAATAAGACTCATTTCCAGTCAAAGCTCAATCAGATCCACAAATGCAAAGTGTTTCTTATTAACTCAACACGGGTTTAGGCAATTTACAATTGTGCAAACACTCAATATTTACATTGAGCAGTCTGCAGAACTGATCATTAACATCTATTATAGCTCAAAATGCACAGTTTAGAGTACAATATGTGCGGAATGAGTAACAAGAAGTAGTACTTCATCAATAGTAACAAAAAAAGAAATCCATGCACTATTCACAAAGCAAGAGGGGCTAGGTGGCAGTTTCTAGCAGACCTATGCATAAGTACATTTTGTTTCTGAATTAGTGCCTTGCATAATTCAATGTTAATAGCTTGATTTAAAATTTAAACAGTTTCATTTGCATTGTCCAATTTGATTGAAAATCTGCTAATTTCAAACACATAACTATTATGCATTCTGTAGCAGTGTGATGCACATTTGAAAACTAGTGAAAATTATTTATAAGAACATATTTCAGAATTACTAGAATACAGATTTCTATGCAAACTCATATTGCACAATCACAAAACAAAAAGAAAGCTGGTGCTTCTGCTGCTGGAGTAATGGCAAATTGCAAAAAGTCTATATAATTTAAAAGGACTTATCTGTGCATCGACGCTACAGAATGATTTGTTTTTTACATAGTCAGACTCTACAGCGCTTGGTGGTGCCATTGATTGTTTGCACAAATGCAGTCTACTGCTCATATGATGTTTAGGAAGTCTAAGTAACAGATCAGGTCAGGTTGGAGAGCATGTACAGCGCGTTGCTGCACCCACCACACGACGAAACAGCTCAGGATCCTGGTTGGCAACCCCCCAAGCAGACATGTAGTCCAGTCCCACCCTCTGGAAATGACCATCTATCTGCTGCAGCCAGGTGTTATGTGGGTGTCCTCTAGGCCTGGTCCAGCTGCTCGGGTCCTCAATAATGAGGATCCGGTAAGCTGGATCACCCATGGATTACTATTCGGTAATGTTAGGTAATGTTAAACATTTCTTCAACTGAAATACAGTAAAAAGTGATAAATTAATGTCTTTTGTCTTGACCTGTTCCTTTATCACAATGTTAAGATGCTTTCTAGCTATTAATCACAAGGTGGCCTAATAAAATTTTATGTTCAGCAATTTTTTTAATATTGTCACAAGCATATACAGGAATTCATTATAAAATTATTGAATTGCTGATCTTTGTAAACATATCTTATGAAAGAAGAAAGAGAGAGGTTAGGAGCACACACTGATACAGCGCATTGCCGCACCTACCACATGACAAACCAACTCAGGATCCCAGATTAGGGCCCGAGTGCAGCCATGCATTGGGTGACACCTCAGCACCACACTAGTTCAGATGGAGTGGAACAGTGTGAGGCTTTTTATGGTGGCTGGTTGGAGGGCCTACATGCAGGGCTGGATGCAGATTAACGTCATATCCAGGATGGAGCAATTGCAGGTTAAGGGCCTTGCTCAAGGGCCCAACGAAGTAGAGTCACTTTTGGCGTTTACAGGATTCGAACTGGCAACTTTCCGATTGCCAGTGCAAATCCCTATCCTCGGAGCCACCGCTCCGCCTATGCAAGAAGAATGCAGAAAAATGAAAAGGTGTATGTCTATCACCATCAACTAAAACACAATGACAAAGGTACACTGTATATTCCAAATGACTATATTATAGTTTACTTCCCTCATCAATGTTGGTTACACATTACTTATTGGTAGATATAATTTATTTTGCAGAACATTTCAACAAACTAAATTACAAAAGCAAAATCTTCAGACCACTTTACATAGTGAAGAGCGTGGAGTTTATTGTAGTCAATGCTTTCAGAAAATTTTTGATGAGAACAGGGTTTTCTCAATAGCCATACTATACCATTTTCTAAGCCCTGAGCACTGTTGCAAGGGACTGGAGCTTATAGAGGCAAGCATAGTGTGCAAGGCTTGAGCAACCCCCTGGACAGTGCACCTGTCCATCACAGAGTGAACACTCTCAGGCCAATTTAGTGTGACCACTCCACCCAACCTGCATATCTTTGGACTGTGGAAGGAAACTGGAGCACTCAGAGGAAACCCATGTAAATCCAGGACCAGAACCCTGGTTTGCTTCACTTCTCCCAATAAGTATTAGATGAATGGAAGAATAATCTGAATATCAAGGCATTTACAGAGAAAGCAATAAAATAAGGCCACATGATTTTTAAAAGATTTGTCAGCATGCCATTTGTAGCAGACAGATACAAAGAACCAAAGAATATTTATGTTTTGTACATTTTGACTGTTTTATAATGTAGTCACAGACCACAAAAGATATATTACTTATCAATTACAGATGATAGTAATTAAATTTGTAATGCACACATAGTAGACCAGTAAAGTAAATAAAAGAAATAAGTTCCATATCCCACTGTGCTCCTCCCTGCGTGGAGTTTGCATGTTCTCCCCGTGTCTGCGTGGGTTTCCTCCGGGCACTCCGGTTTCCTCCCACAGTCCAAAGACATGCTGGTTAGGTGGATTGGCAATTCTAAATTGGCCCTAGTGTGTGCTTGGTGTGTGGGTGTGTTTGTGTGTGTCCTGCGGTGGGTTGGCACCCTGCCCAGGATTGGTTCCTGCCTTGTGCCCTGTGTTGGCTGGGATTGGCTCCAGCAGACCCTCGTGACCCTGTGTTCGGATTCAGCGGGTTGGAAAATGGATGGATGGATCCCACTGTGCCAGAAAGCCATGCTATTATATTTCTTCTGCCAACAATTGCTTGGTTTTCTATTACCTTCTCATCACAACTTGGCTCCATAAACATTTGCCTGCCCTGGTCCAATAATATATGCATAGCCAGTGCTGTTACCAGCAGTCTGAACAAACTGACTTCTTATTATAGCAACAAAGCCATTAGTGTCAACTTACGCATTTAATATTTTGGTCTGCATATTTCATTTACACAGAAATACAGGTAAAATTCCGTTACAACGAACTTCCAGGGACCTAAAAATATTTTGTTGTAATGAAAATTTCGTAGTAATGAGATTCTGCATTTGTCACTATAGTGCTTTCTTTAACTTGCATCCAGGCGTCTGCAATCATTTTAATAGCTTATTTCGCGTTAATTTAAATCTCCTCCTGTCTACAAGTTATGCTGACGAGAATTTTTCTCAGCATTTCCTTGCGATAATACACTTTCAGGGTGCGAATGATGCCCAAATTCAGTGGCTGAAGCACTGCCGTGCAATTGGGTGGGAGGAATTCAGTGCGAACATTATCTAAATGCGGAAGCATGTTGTGGGCAGCACAGTTATTAATCATCCATAATCAGCCGGATCATCCTTTTCTTGTTATTCATATTTTGAGGTTTCTGGACTCTTTTGGGATCCCCCCCACCACACCCCACACCCCACACCCAATGGGAACGTCACGCTGAAGTGCATACCGAAGCACAATTGCCGCATCTGTGGAAGATTGTTTGTCCATTGCCGGGGCAGGGCAACAGCAGGCTCACAGCAGTGCAGTGAGGCGCCACAGAAGCGAATCCTAAAAGATCGGGGTCGCGCTGCAAGTCCCTGCCTTACACCCCAAAACACGAGGCTGAGTCTCAGGACTTTAGCAAAACCAGCTTTATTCAGCTTGAAACAGGAACAACAGGGTTATTTATTGTAGCGGGGTCTACCACTCTCCTATAAACAGACACAGCAGTCAGGTAGGGTTGTGGCCAGGTTAGTGGCCAAGTAATCCTGTTACCTACATTTAAATTGTTCCTTGCATCACCCATCGAGATCTTTTCTGTTTACTTTGGCGGAGAGACGCAGCAGAGCTGTGAGCCTGCTGTGCCCCAGCCACAGATAAAACAGTCTTCCACAGATGTGGTGATCGCACTTCGGGATGCTCTTCGGCATGTTGTCCAGCTGGGGGAGGTCCCAAGAGAGTTTAGAAACCTGACATTTCCTTGAATGAGTGCCGCATTAATAGGAATGTTTCTTGAACGAGCACCACTGAACCACATAAAAACGGCTTTTTCGACATCTTCAAATGCAGCAGTTCGCATACGTTTGCATCCCGAGATTTTTCTTCTTCTTTTGCTTTGTCTTTCAAGAAAGTTGACAGTGTTGATGGTGAAATTCCGAATTCACTGGCAACGTTTTTTTTTCTTTTTGCCGCAATCGAGAGCTGCAAAAATGTAAATTTTTTGTTTATAATATGAACTGTTATAATTTTTTCATGTCTGCCGTTTCTATAGGAGGGTAACAATGAGTTAAATTCCAATGGATGTTTTTCAAATGTTGACAAGCGATAAGCAAAAGGTATCACTGAAAACCACAGAAAACAAAAACAACAAAAAAAACAGTACGAGCAAAGTTCAAAGAAAGAAATTTTTTTTACAATGTTTCTGTTTGGGGATCGTTGTGCACAACTGAGCTGCGACCACAGAACTGACTGCTCTGTGGATGATCATTCAGGCATTTCAATGTCTTTTGGGCATCTCGTTGTAATGAAAGTATCTGCTGAATATACTTCGTTGTAATGAGATTTCTATAGACTCGTGTCATATGGGGAAACTATTTGAACCATAAAAATACTTCGTTGTAATGAAAATTTCGTTGAAACAGAATTTTACCTGTACTGCAAAAATATAAATGTTCTTACCTTGTTGTTTTTACAACTGCTTTACACTATCATTATTCACTGTGAAGTAGCAATCAATTAAGTGCCATTACCATTGAGATGATTACTATTTGACATTGTCACAGCACCTCATGAGATAACTGTTTGTATCCAGAGAAGGCTGAATCAAATGGTGGTCCTCAAACAAACATTGAAGTAAGGAAGTAAAAGTAATGTTTGTAAATGGGTGGAGGTTGGGAGTATTTGACAATCTCCTCATTCATTGACATACATTTCTCTGTCATTGTCATTCTTGCATTCTGCATGGCAGAGTATGTGTGGCATATCGATGTGCCATAGTATTAGATAGCTGCTGAATGACTATATGCAGGCTGCAAGTGCCTCCCTTGTTTGGCTTGATGCTCACTTATGGCGCTTCTGCAGTTCTTTTTCACAATATAACATAGCACTTTGTAACACTGTAGTTTGCAATCATGATTAAACAGTTTGGTATGAAAACAGGAGCATAGGCCACTTTACGTAGGCTATTGTCTGTCTTTGTTGCTGCTGTTCTTCTTTTGGCAATGAGCAGCCTCAACAATGTGCCTGATGGGCAACAGATGTTTCCACAGTACTTTTCCTTTCTGTCATGTCATCTTCTTGAGCAGTTCACTTATAGAAGACATGAACCCTGATAACTTTGTGGAGGTTGCCACTAGCCAAATGCTTCACCAGAAAATATAATGTAAGGTTCAAGTTATGATGGTTGACAAGTAATCACATGACAGATGGACACATCCCTTAGCAGTTTTTACATATAGATATAGTTATTTCCCAGGTCTTAAAAAAAATCTGAAATGGCTTGTCTTTTTTTCCAATATTTACATTAAACAAAGCTGAAATCTCAATATGACTGCGCAGACTTTTCATATTGTGTGCTGAATTCAGTACAGTGCATTCTGACATGACCAAGTAACTCGTATTGCACTAAGAAAATGTCCTAAACTAACTTTCAACTTAAGTGACTGTTTTCAAGAAGTACTTATATTAAAAAAAACTACTTAAATGAATAAATATTATTTCTTCAGTGCTTTGTTTAGTTTTCATTTTGGATTTCTGATTGACTTGTGATAATGACTTATTTTACATACTCTATAAATGACTACTTCATCTTCATTCATTCCAGTATTGGGGTCATTTGCAGTACAGTGGCAACTATTTTAAGTAGCAGTAGGAATATAAATACCATATTCCTTATACTTAGACTCTGTTTAAGTTCAGTTCTTCTTTTCTCTGCATCTTTAATTAAATTTTTGGTTTCTTGACGTTTAGTTGTGCATACTGATCTTAGGTTTGGTTTTTTCTTGCGGTTTCAGTTAAGAAAATCCCATGTGTGAATTCCTATGTGACAGAGTATATGTAGAGAAATTTCTTTAAAACGAAACCTGAAATAATTCTAACAGATCAAATCATTATTTATTGTCTAAAAAAATGCAGATTTACGGTTGTCAATTACAGACACACTTTATATTAAGTATTGAAAAATGTATCCCTGTCATTGTTTAAATTAAGAGGTATGTTTATTTTTGACAGATTGATGAACAGCGACAGTACCTCCAAAAAATATGGAGAGATGGTCAAAAATGCAGTGTTTATGAATTTGGCTTACCACCTAATTTTGTCCCAAAACAACCAATTTCTGTAAATAATAGTTGGTAAGTTGACTATCCAAAAATGTCTAATAAACTCATGATATGTCAAATTTAAAATAAATTATTTTGCCTCAGCTCCCCATATAAGCTCCACTCATGAACACAGCATAACCACACTACACACTCAGAAGGAACTGGAACTCATTAATTTCAAACAGATTAGAAACAGCTCAGGAATAGTATGGCAGCTTTAGTTGTGTAAAACATTTACATGGAAACTAATCATCTATGCAAGACATGGGTTTTTAGTCACCTCTGTTCACATATTAAAACTGAAATTGATTACAAATTTAAAAAATCAGATCTCAATTGGTGAGCAAACATTAAGTGTTGAAAGCATTTTTTTAGTTTTTCTTTTACTTATGAAATGAATTGTAAAACAGGATTATTGAGTAAAGCTAAGCTTTTATAGTTGGCTATAATAGTTTAATGCTCATACTTCCTACATTTTACAATTTTCTTACAAATGTGGTATGCATACACAAAGACCATGCATAAAACTAGAAAGCACAACAGCACTAAACAGGACAATAGAAAATAAATATAAATATTTCACTCCAAAACATTGCTGTGAGACTAATTCAAAATTTTTGTGACTGTGCAACATGCATCAGTTGCTGTTACTGGCTTATCATTCCAGATAAACATAGTAGAATAAAAATAGTAACAATCTACTATTACATGGAATTGCAAACCGCTTATGATGAAATAACAAGGTCAAGGTAACTTTCTGTTGCCTGAAAGGAAAGATTAGTAGAACATATGGGTTGCAAAACAATTCCAGACATTAAAAAAGAAAATACTTATAAAATTTTATAAATATAAAGAAGAATGTTACTTATGTACTACTTGTGTGGAATCTGTATTATTACTTTTTTAGCTACACTTTTGCTTTACAAAAGGCATAACTGATGAAAGAAGAAACTTATTTATTTTATTACATTGTTTTTATTGTGCATAGGAAGTTTATCAAGCTTCTAAAATAAAATCTATAATTCTGTAATGCAAAGAATGGAGTGGATCATTAAGGATTTGACTAAGTTTTAAAAGGGCAAGACCAACATATACTGTGGAAGTTTCACGCGCATTTGATCAATCACAATCATTATGCTTACTGCTTCAGTTTTGCACTGGAGTCAAGTTTTATTTTTAACGTGACATTTTCCAAAACACAGAACAGTCTGAAGGACAGATCACAGTGGAAACAAAGATTTTTAAAAGAGAGAAGTCACCATTTAGTTTACTTAAGAGAGGTTTCCTAACTTTAGTCTTCAGCCAGAATTATTAAGTATTTATAAGATGTGACTTGTTCAACAATTTTCTACACTTACTTGAGTAAATTGAAATACTGTCTGTTTTTTTCTAAAATATATGAACATCTTATTTGTCTTCTTCACATTTACCCTGGCAAAGGTATGAGAGCATAATTCCATATTTCACTGAATATTTTTGAGATGAAGTGTCTTATTTTAAAAACCTATTGAAGAAATTGTGAGAATTGGCAGTCAAGCTCAATACTCATTTTCATAGAATTTTTTCAATATTGGGTACTGAAAATTGGGTTATCCAGATGTCAGTTAAAGGCAATAATAGATGAGTAGTGTAAGTTAAAAAAAAATCAGAAACTTTTTTTCCTGTTGTGCTTTAGTAGGAGATATTCATAAAAGTGTATTTTTATGATTGAGTAAAGGGGAATTAAAAAAGATACAAAAGCAAAATTACAGCATCACTTTGTATGTTTTGTCTTAATAACACATTTTGAGTTTACCTGCCTGCACCTTAGCTTAGAGGGCTTTATGCTACCCTATTTTATTATATACCAGACCAACATTTTCATCTTCAACCTTTAATCACACTTGGAGCTACATTTCTAATACCTGTAAACTGTCACCTCTATTTATATTTATTCCAACCCCTAAATCTCATCCGGGACTTTTCTGGCAGCATTCCTTCTTGGCTGCAGCTGGAGACAGTGAACCTCAAAGCTGCAATTGCTGTTAAAAATCTAAGGTCTCCATTCAGCCATTTGTATGCATCAGTTATTTTCAACATGACAAGGCTACATCCCCACAGTTGCCAAACATCCACAAAAGACACTCTGTTTCTAGTCATACTCCTGTCTCAATGTTCTGACCTTTAAGTTTTTATCAGGTTGTTTGTGACGAGGATCCCATGGTAATTTTGACATCCATTTCATTCAGATAGATTGTTTTTCCACCAAAATAGCTGAAAATTTAGCTGTATGTAAGCAAAACAGGACTGTCCAATTATGTACATATTTTCTGTGTTTTTATTGAGGTATATTAATGTATTTTTTCCATGCTGCTATGAAGAGACTTACTTAAAATGATGAAGTATAATAAATTAATCAGTCATTTAAAGTAATCTTTCCCACTTACAAGTGCCCCAAAAGCACGATGCCCTATCAAATTCATTATTGTCTATGTCTCTCTTTCCACTTTGGTCTTTCTTTCCCCTATTATTGAGTTGTCACCCCATCTCTCCTCCTGACTCTGTTCTCATTATGTTCTAGTAGGGGGAGGCATTAATAATGTGCCATGATCTCTGCCTTATTCCAGTTTTCCCTGTGGATCCAGTCAAGGGCATCCTCTAGCATGGCATGATAGTTTGCTCCAAATAGTACTTGTTTTCTCATAATTGTATATACAGTAAGAGGTACTCTCAAACTGTCAATGTGCAGCTTTCCCTCTTAAGATGTTTTTCACCAGTATTGCTTCCTGACCTGTTAGAGGTATCCCCAACCAAATGAACTGTCACACACATACAAAAATGAAAACTTTTTTTATTTTTGTGAATGAAAATATATAGCACAAATGACATCTTGTTACATCTGTTATCATTATTTCCCATAACCATCAGCACTTCAGTTTACTCCACCTCAGGGGGGATTACTAACTTTCAATCAAAATGATGATTTCATTAGTCCACATACAGTATTAGTTTAATTAATTACAGTGTAATATGCATGTGAATGCAGCATTTTTTAAAAGCGAGTCTCACCAATTGCCTTGTTTTCTTTGTGTGACAGCCCAGCTTTGAAGAGTGTATTTCTTCTGGAATTTCATCCCAGCCTTGGCCTGGCTTCCCTTATTTTCAGGGCACTCGGTGAGGCATACTATGAACTCTGCCAGTTTCACAGACCTGTCTCAGTCAGTGCAAATGTTGCCTTAGAGAAGCGACTTTTGCAGGTAGCTCTTGAGAAGCTACACAATCTGGAGTCACCTGGATATTCTTACAGTATACAGATTCAAAAAGATGTAAGTTGTGTTTTACTTGAAACAAAGAAGGAATGAATTAAAGATAATGTAGATTTTATCATTCCTCAGTAAAACTGCAAAAAACAATTTTACCAATTCAATATTCTAGTAGTGAATGTGGAACAAGTACAATTTTACCAGTAAGTGAAGTCTTATTTGTTTGAATTCTTCAAATGAGCACTTTTTGTAGGGCTCCTTATCAAGCCATTAAAGATAATAAAAAGTGTAATAAATCACTTTAAATGTCTTCTTATAAAACATAAATAAAAACATACATATTCAGTTTGGAATGTCATACATTTTTATAATATAATATATATAATAATTTCAGATTTTAAATGGTAATGTGTGCATGAAGGCAGTACAATGCATGCATTTATTCTGTACATTTACAGTTTAAATTTTTTTAAATAATATTTTTTAAGTAGTACTAGTACATGAGGTACATTGTTACCAGATAAACATATAATGCAGTTTCTGAAAAAAATATTACTAATGATACAGGTGCATAGTGGATGCCTGACTGCCAAAAAGCAAGTGGGGAAAAAAGCCACAGCGGTTTATCTCTTGCAGAAATATACATGGCTCTGTACTAACGTAGTGGTGCCATTGTTCTTAGTATCCTCCTGCAAGATGCACACCCCCTCACAGTATGTTTTATCTTTTGATCTGTTATTGCATCACGCTTTGCAATATTTTGAATTTAATCTCTCTATTTCCTTAAGAAGGTGCATTCCATTCATTCATTATCCTCAGTGTCATAAATGCTTGCAGGCACAGCCCTCATTTGAAAATATGGAAGTTTTCATCAAGAAGTAAACTGCTGTTTATGTGAATATTATATATTTTTTTATTTTGGAATCTGTTGTTCTTTATCTTTTACATTTTTTTAAACATGAATTTTTCTAAAAGCACCCACTCGTTTCATACACAGGCTAAGCAGAACAGACCTGAATTTTCTTCTGTCTAGCAACAATGTGTAACATCTTCCTGTGATCATTTTGCTATAGATAACCTTACTAGGTGCCCAAGGTTCATGGTAACATAGCTGTAAGGTCACTGGTGTATACAGCACCATATCCTAGCTACAATCCTATAAAGTAATTTTCAAATTCATATATGTGCAATTTAAAAAAAAAGTTTTCTGAAATGTCAGTCATCATCATATACCATATAAAACCTCATTTTTATTACAGAGAGTAACCAAAAGAGTTACAGAGAGTAAGCAAAATAATTATGTATAAATATACAGCAGTTAAAGTCAGCGTTCACTCTAATTTGTTTTTTTTTTTCCAAATTATGAGAATTTGTTTATTCATAATGGAAATTTTTATTTTTTGCCTTCAGAAGCTTTTTATGGTAAGTTGTTTTTACTGCATTTTTGCAGTATATACCAATGACTAGTGCAAAATTTGTATCTTCATTGCAATTAAATACTATTGCATGGTAAATAATTGGATGAGAAAGATGAAACTGTAATATTAAGTTGTACTTACTTAGTGCATCATCATTATCAGAGCTGTACAAAATACTTATTAATGCTTCATAAGACTACAATATGTGGAAAGGCCAAAGTCGTTAAATTTTTTTACTTTGAGTAAATAGAAATTAAGAGGTTACATGGTTTAATTATCGAAGTTCTACCTACAGTCGCTGTGACATGTTCTTAGAACTTTCAAATAAGGAAGACTTCATAAACATAAACATTGTTTTTTAATATATTTTTAACAATACAGTATATAAGGGGCTGAAGCAATAAAACATTAATGTGTTCTTTCTTTATTTTAGCAATTGTTTTGGACAAAGTAAAAAAGGCTTAAATGAAATTTATACCATTGTGTCTGCATCTCACGTATTAATCGCACAGTTTATTATTCATTTTCAGTTGTTCTCGGATACTCTTTTTGAAGACCCATTTTTTGTTAGAGATATTGCATTTTGTGTCCTCGATTCAGCCGAAGAGGATGGGAACAAGCAAGGTAAAGAAAAGCAGGCTTTCACCATGGACATCCTCTGCCGACTGTTGGAACTTGTAACAATCCGACACCGTTTAATAGAGGCCTCGTCTGAAACTGCACATTTGGCTCAGTGAGTGGCTGCTTTGCAAGGATTATAGTTATGCCATTATATTATTGATACTTACAGATTTTTGGGCCGGATTGAACCCAATAGCTGTTTTATTTATACATAATTAGAATAATGATGAATTGTCTTTGTCAGGTAAATGCAAGCTACATGTGTATTTCATGTTACTTACTTTATACAGTGACAAACATGGCAATATTTGGACCATGCTTCCAATGTGGACTGAGAGTTTTGAAAATTGTTATATAGAAGAAGTGAACATTTCCATCCATCCATCCATTATCCAACCCGCTATATCCTAACTACAGGGTCACGGGACCCAATCCCAGCCAACACAGGGCACAAGGCAGGAAACAAACCCTGGGCAGGGCGCCAGCCCACCACAGGGCACACACACCCACACACCAAGCACAATTTAGGATCGCCAATGCACCTAAGCTGGATGTCTTTGGAATGTGGGAGGAAACCGGAGCACCCAGAGGAAACCCATGCAGACACAGGGAGAACATGCAAACTCCATGCAGGGAGGACCCGGGAAGTGAACCCAGGTCTCCTAACTGCGAGGCAGCAGTGCTACCACCACGCCACCATGCCACCCAGTGAACATTTCTTCTTAATTTATTATTTATTTTTTTAGTAGCCATGATTTTGTGCAAAATAATGGTGGTAGAGCAATTTTTGAAAATATTAAGAAAATGAGGTTATGTTTTCATGTTATTATAATGTTTATTAAAAAATAACTTTTACTCTGTCAATGAAAGTTTCTTACATCAGCATTATTTTCTAATTCCTCCCACTCGCTGGGAGGAGAAAGACATCTAAGTTCTTTTTATGGAGTCTGATATACAGTATGTTAAAATATTAAGTAATTGTGCTGAAGCTGTTGGAAACACTTTTCATCTTGAACTTTATTATAATATGTCGGGATAATTATTTAGAAAATATATTGCATATTAATCTACTTTTCTTGCAGTATGGTTATGAACATGGTAAGCTCAAAAAATAATGCATTAAATCTACACAACAGAAAATTTATAGGGAAAGCACAGAATGTGCCAAAGCTTATTTAAATTTTTTTTTTTTCAATTTGTGGTATAATATAAATTTCAGAAACTTATTTGATGTGTATTTCTAGGGATAGTCAGAAATGTGCAAGTTAGGCAACCACAGATCAGCCTACTAGTTTTCAGTTAACAGCAGACATGTGTTTTTTTAATTTCCATTAACACATTTTTGTTTTAATTTTATGAACTGTTGAATTTTCAAAACATTTACTTAATAATGTTCTGGTTTTTTAGACTGTACAAAATTTTTGCTGCTGAGATGGGGTTTGATGAATTTCATCTGTACCTGCGCCCTGTGCAGTTTGAGTTTGCATCTCACAAAGATAAAGCAGATCAGCCCCCTCCAGTTTTCATCACTGCTTTGCTGGAAGATGACAGCAGTGTGGACAGGTTAGTAAGAAAACATATTCACTGCAATTCTGGAACTGTTTTAAAATAATTGCAGTGGCAATAGTCACAAACTTTTTATGAAAACTGCTTGCTTTGTTTTTATCTTTCAAAGCCATTTTACTGCTACATTAAACTAGAGAGTATATCTGATAATTTTTTGATCTTTCATTTTCTGAAACTGCCTTTTCTCATACAGCATTGGATGAGGACTAGAACTTATCCCAGGGTGACTGAGCGACGTACAACATGAGTCCAAAGAATAAATGTTGTGATGCCAACCAGATTGTCCCTTTTAATAATGGTTTCAGCAACAAAAAATAGTGATCAATGGAACAGATAAGCAAAGAAATAGTAAGGCTGCAGTCACTCCTCTAAATAAACAGAAGCTCATATGAGCAGTCAGTCTGGGGTGTAGCTTCGTTCTGTGGTGGATCTACATCCAAATGAAATGCTACCGTCTGGGATCACCTCCAATTTATAGTCCTCTGACTGGAAGGGGCCCAGCCAGTTGCCCTCATTAGCTATCTTCTCAGAGCTGTATACAGAAAAAGAGACAATGTCATTAGTGACCTTGCCCCTTCATTATTCTGGGATGGTTATTGCATACCTCGGATGAGCCTGTAAGGTGACCCTCTGATACACATGTGACACAAGATATATGAGGTGCTAGGCAGGAACTAACCCATTCACATGGTTCTCTCATACCAGTCTTCCTAACCCCCCTGTCTTTGGGATATGAAAGGAGAACACCCAGAGAAAAGAAATGCAGGGTCCACACAGACGACGTCTGTGTCAGAATCTGAACCCAAAACTCTGGAGCTGTGAGACAGCAGTGCCAATCACCACATTGCTATGCTGCCCAATTATTTTTTAATGGTTAGACATCATTGTAAACAATATTCACATATAATTACTGAAGTATACTTAATTTTTAAATTGTTAATATCAATTACTAAATAGAATAATATAGAAATAAAATTAAGGGATCAAAACAAACAGTTGAGGTATGAGAATAGCAACCCATTTAATGGTGGTTGAAATACAGATTCAAAAGAAAAAGCCACATGTTGGTGAGAAATAGAGCAATTTGCTATTAATAAATTAAAATAGTTGATTCAATGTTGGGTTGCCTGTCTTCATCAGATGTGCGTCCTGAATGAACACCCACTTCCGGAAGGCCTCTGGGTTTATTTAGAGTAAGCCAGAAGGGGTGGGGTCATTGTTGAGGGAAGCAACATGAGGTCTCTCATTATCCGACTGGCGAGTCTCTAAACTGCAGGTGAGAAAAGGAAAAGGTATTACAAACAGTGACCCCTCTCTTTTTGGTAAGGCATGGCTCACCTTACCAGAGCCTTGAAGATTTCCCCTAATCGCACATGCTTCACACTCTGTCATTTGTTTAACACCTTCAGAATGTGATCATTGTGCTTTTCTTTACATATTTGTGAAACTAGTCCCTAAAACTATTCAGATTCATACAATGGCAGAAACTAAGCAGGAAAATATTTCATTTGAAAAGTAGTTTAAGTACATTTCAAATGAACATTATTTTTTGGACATTTCTTTTCAAAGTATTTTGTAGTCCACACATTTCTGAAAAGTTAGCCCATCTGCCTGAGGTTGTTCAGGTACAAGTCCCCACCTCTACCTGGAGTACTAGCAGTATAAGGGAACATTTTGTCTTTGAACTAGTAAACGAAAGACACACACAAAAATAAATAAAAAACAAGAAAATAAAACAGCCTTCTTTTCTTCTATCAACTTAAAAAGATTCTTATGGGTGTACTCCCATTTCAAGGGGTGAGTGCCAGAGATGTTATTTCATATAGGCTGAAATTTGCATGTCTAGAGTATTTAGGAAAATGAACTTAGCTGTGTCACTGTTCTGACATAGAATTCAGCTGGAAAGTGTGAGCGGTCACATGATCCATAGGTGGCATCCAAAGCTCTCAAAGAAAGGTTCATATCACCTCCTTCATTTAAACATCGAGTGCAGACTGTTAACTTTGCAGAGCAGTTAAGTGTTTTAATCTTCCAATATTCACTAGATACAAATTCTTAACTTCTCTGAGTCTTGTCACAGAAGTGCTTGCCTTCAGAATGCAGTAATGACATTGCACAGAGAGATGTTAGCTACTAGATTATCAGTGAAAGAGGGGCTAACTTTACTTTGATGGCTTTTACTGATCTTACCCATCTGAGGTATTTTTCAAACTTATAAGAGGCAAAATCCTAGAAAGGCTAAATAGACATTTTAATTCATAAATTCATGAACACTTATTTCTTAAAGACCAGGTTGTAAGGCAATAATGCTCCATCTGTTTGATGATAAAACTCTGCTAATGAGCCAAAGTTAATTTTTTCCAACATAAAACATTAAGAGTCATACTAGCACCTCTTTCTCAAATGTAGACAGTAATTTTTCTCCTTGTCTCATATATGTGCCTTTCTCTACCCAATTTCAAGTTTTGACATAATTTGTCTAGCCAATTAGGTATAAAACATACAGAAGTGCTTGTCAGTTATTACTTCAAAATTTGTTCTAATGCAGTAGTTGCAGACCTTACCATGTTCAACCGTTTAGTCCTCTAGTAGCTGTACATAAAAAAAAAAAGGGAAAACTTGAATTGAGTCAGTTGTAAGTGAGATATCAATTTAGTAATTTGAATGGTGTTGCTTTTTCATATGTGTTACACTTTTGAGTTTGAGAGCGTGACACTTTCTATTAGTTTGTCATGTTTTATGCCTTTACATCAACATTCCATAAAGAGTGAGGGTGAGGAATTCTGATCATATATTACTCTGTTAACAATTTTCAGCAATGCCCTGACTGGACTATAACATTTTGGGTACAGATAAATGCCTTCGGCCACGGAGAAATTCTAACTTGCATTGCATACAGTCACTCTACCGGTTCTCTCATCAGCAAGTATTAACATTCAAACATCAACCTTACTTCAAAGCTTCACATGTTATATAATGAACTCTTGAAACAGACTGGAACAGATTTATTAGAAAGTGTTTTGTTCTCATTGAAAGAACAGCAATTAAGTAACTATGGAATATATATTTAGTATTATTTTATGTTAGTAAGAAGAAAAAAATTATTAATATTAACAGTTTAATAGTATTTGCCTTGGTAATTCACTGTTTGCTGAAATAACAGCTTCTTTGAGTGAGTGGGATTTCACACAGTAGTTAATTCATCAAGCAAGAATGTAGTCTATAAGCCAGATGACAATGATTCAGTTCAACTGCAAAATTTAGCGCATGGTATGCTCCTGTTAATTGCATTTTAAATAGCATTAAGGTATGTGCTTTCTTGTGTTTATTTTATTTGCTACATTTGTATATACAGTATGGAAATGCAGCATTAAAATATGCCTCATCTTCTAAAGTAGTCGGTGGGATATGCTTGTTTCACTTTTTTAATCTGGTATTAGATAGATAGATAGATAGATAGATAGATAGATAGATAGATAGATAGATAGATAGATAGATAGATAGATAGATACTTTATTAATCCCAATGGGAAATTCACATTCTCCAGCAGCAGCATACTGATACAATAAACAATATTAAATTAAAGATTGATAATAATGCAGGTAAAAAAAAAAACAGACAATAACTTTGTATAATGTTAAATGTTAACGTTTACCCCCCCACCCCCCCCCCGGGTGGAATTGAAGAGTCGCATAGTTTGGGGGAGGAACGATCTCCTCAATCTGTCAGTGGAGCAGGACAGTGACAGCAGTCTGTCGCTGAAGCTGCTGTTCTGTCTGGAGATGATACTATTTAGTGGATGCAGTGGATTCTCCATAATTGATAGGAGTCTGCTGAGCGCCCGTCGCTCTGCCACAGATGTTAAACTGTCCAGCTCCATGCCAACAATAGAGCCTGCCTTCCTCGCCAGTTTGTCCAGGCGTGAGGCGTCTTTCTTCTTAATGCTGCCTCCCCAGCACACCACCGTGTAGAAGTGGGCGCTCGCCACAACTGTCTGATAGAACATCTGCAGGATCTTATTGCAGATGTTGAAGGACGCCAGCCTTCTAAGGAAGTATAGTCGGCTCTGTCCTTTCTTGCACAGAGCATCAGTATTGACAGTCCAGTCTAATCTATCATCCAGTTGCACTCCCAGATATTTATAGGTCTGCACCATCTGCACACAGTCACCTCTGATGATCACGGGGTCCATGAGACATTATACATTAGAAAAGAATTTGAAGAATAAATCAAACAATTTTTAAAAGCAATGCTCAGTTTAATCCATTCAGCTATGGTTGCACCATTGTGTTATGCTCAAGGGAAGTCAAGATGTGACTCTTAAAATCCATGCCCACTTTACTTTCAGAATGTTTTTGGATGATCAATCCAAGTTCCCAATAGGAGTCATCACAAAAGTAAAAATTTTGTGCCTCTTAAAAATGTACTTTATTTTCTTTGCAAAGTACTGAAATGGAACCACCTCTTGCTAGAGAAATACATGTGTAGAAAGTCACTGTGTTAAGTCCTCTCATTCCCTTTAGGACTAAACTAGCCTATAATCTTTTCTGCTATCCAAACAAACATTGAAGTTTATAACTCCATGAAATGCAAATCTGAAGATTATTTAAAATGTTCTGAAAATAATACTTATTTGAAATTTCTGAAAAGGATCTCCCTTTTAGCAAAAACAAAGGGAAGAAGCAAACTAAACAAGCTAATTGCTTCAGTTGTTAACCTATTGTGTATGTGAACCTTTAAAAACATGTTTTTGGTTGTATCGCTGTAAGATGCTAGCATTCTCATCTTCCTTTGGATGTACTGCATGTTAGCACAAGCAAGTGATCATTTCACAGTATTCCATATATATGAGATGACGATACTGATCCTATGAACCAACAGGGACAGCCATTGCCAAATGTTACCCTGCTTTCTCATTTGACTACTAGATGATCTGTACTTTCTAAAGTAAGTCTTTGAAAGTAGGAATACTGCAAGCATTTGCAATCATCTCGATTTTATACAGATACAAAAGGAGTAAGTATGAGAATAACTCCCACCTGTAAGTGTGACATTAGTTTATAATGTAATCTTCCTAACTGCTGAGTCCCCATACAGTATATCTTTTCTTGGGAAGCCAGCTATAGCCATAACAGCTTTCAGTTCTTTAAACCAGGTGAGGGTGGTTTAAGCTGGCAAAAAAACTCAGTTTTTATATTATCACTTTCATCTCCCCATTTATCAGTCCATATGTTTGGGACACATTTATTTAGATATGGTGTGATCTTGTAGTTGCTTTCGGCAGCAGTTATGTAGCTATTGCTTAGGGTTGTTTCTGCTTTATTGGGTATTATCTTAAGCAGTCTCCTTAAAAGCTGTCATCATTTGGTTATTGACTCATTTCTCTTATGTTTGTCAAGCCTTGCTTGAGGTTTCTTGTGTTTGTAATCTTTACTATTTCAAAGTATAATTACAGCAGAACCCAGAGTTAATGTTCTTATATTTATCATTTTTTCACATTTAATATTTTTGAATGCTGCTATTGAACAAAATAGAACTCTTATCTGAACAAGTGTGTTTCTTTTAATAATACATTCATACTGCATCTAAAAGTGGCTTTATTCTAATTTGGCTTCATAGTTGACTTTTCCTTCTTGTTTCACTGTTAGGATCATTTCAAATGTGATGCAAGTGTGTACAGATATTTATGTTGAATGTGCGGAGTGGTGGTTAAGTCTTAGGACTTCAAACCCTCAAGTTGTGGGCACAAATTCTACTACTGATACTATGTGGCCATGTGTCACTTCATTTGCCCCTGCTTATGCTCCAATTGGTGAAAAAATAAAAAAATAAATATAACCAGTTGTATCTCAAATGTTGTAAGTTGCCTTGGATAAAGGCGTCAGCCAAGTAAAGTAAGTAAATGATAATAAGGTACAAAATGAATAAAAACAATTTTGTCAGACAGAAGCAACCCAATGCAAGTTATGATTCCCTGTCATTTTTTGGTGATCACTCTCCTCTGGAAAGATCAGCTCTGTGTCACATTATGAGTAAAAAATGGAAGTTGAGCTGCAGTGTGAATTTACGTTGATTTTGTTCAAAGGGTGTACTTTTCATGTTGATATAAAGACTATGGCAAAGTTCTTGAAAATGAATAACCATCTGAAATAACAAAAGGGCAATAATAATTTCACAAGTTAAACAGACCCAATCAATCAGTTCAAACGGAATAATAAGTAGTATTCATAAAAATAACTGCAGTGAAACCATATAAAAAATAAACAGAGCAACTCCAGACCTGTAATAATGGGTTCCAGGCAAATCAATGACAATTTCCTTCATTTAACACTGTTCCCACATTTGCACTTTTTTCAGCTTCTTGGAAAAAAGCTAATTGGGGGTTCAACTGTATTTCCCCTCTGTAAAGGTTAATGTTTTTTTTAACTTTTTCATTGCTTATGCTCTTTTTTGCCAGTACCTAACTATGTATTTGTTTCATTCCTTGTGTTTGCTGTGATATGTTTATTTATCTTTGGTAGTCATTCATTTCTTTGTCAGTAATGTACAACATATTCATGAGCAATGAAAGTCATGATGATCCGGATACTGTGACTTTAAATAGAACAAATTCAAGAAGCTGGGCGTTATATTAGTTCTTGTCTTATATAAAAGCTTCCCACTCCAACTGTTTCAGATACACACCATCTAGTTTTCTACTAGGAATCCATGAAATCGATGAAAACCAAATTGGAAAATTTAGTTTTCGAACACAGGAATCCATTGTTCAGGTAAGATTAACCTTCAATGGTAAGTTTTTTTCCCCCGATATTTTACATAACTGGCCTAAAAATAGACACCACCAAGACTGATTCTGTTCATTTTCAATCAAAACCAAAAGCACACAACAGTTTGTACGCCTTAAAAGTTTTGCTTTGTTTTACGTTTAACTGTAGGTTTAACTAAAACTACAGCAGAAACTGAGAACCAGATCAACATTTACTCTTGAGTTTCAGCTTTATGTAGGACCAAAATCTACATATCCACTGAGTTGCATTTTCATTATGTGAAAGTATCCATCCATCCATTTTCCAACCCGCTGAATCCGAACACAGGGTCACGGGGGTCTGCTGGAGCCAATCCCAGCCAACACAGGGCACAAGGCAGGAACCAATCCTGGGCAGGGTGCCAACCCACCGCAGCATGTGAAAGTATGTTAAGGTTAAAAATGTTTAAGCTTCTTTTCATATATATATATATATATTATATATATAATATACAGTTGTGTAAAAAGTAAGTAAAGACGTAGCAAATTTAAATAAATGTGTTTATTTAATTGTTACAACTATCTAATGATGCAAAAACACAATACTGCACACAATGCACCATTAAATTATAGAGTGCATGAATACTACTTAATATAATAAACAGTGTTTACCAAACCAAAACAGTATATCATAGGATTGTTGTTGATTTTATTTGTACACAGGCTTAAAAGATCACCATTTTTGAACTGGTAAAGAAATAAAATCACCACATAAAAATGTCTGCAAGCCCACTATTCAGCATTAAACCTGTTTTTCTTACTTTGTGTTAGGTTGGGTAAGAACATGTAGCACACATCCTACTTTCCTGCTGCATATAGGTATTATGGATATGTATTGATAACAAAGTAACTGTTGGGTACCTACTGTCATTATAATTAAATATCTATAGGGTTGTAACACAGATAAAGTGACAAAAAAGATTATTAAAATGGAACCCAAAATTCACAATGAATGCATAACTTTAGAAGTGTGCATGAGTTAGTCCTGTGACTGACTGGCATAAAATCCAGTGCTGATATTTACATTGTTCCCTGTGTTGTCAGGAAACCTATGGCTTTTTTGTTGCTCTATAACAGATGCATGTGGTTGAGAAAATGCAGGGAAAAGTCCATTAAATAAACAAATGCAAATTAAAAAAATAACAATGGAAAAAATATTTCATTGGGACTTTACAGTACATTTTTGATGCTACTATACTTACTTACAAACTAATTTTCAAACACAAGTAGTTACTTTTTAAATCATGTGCATCTAAAAATTGAAATAAATGCTAGCAGTGTGTCAGACAGCCGTCATCTATAACCACACTACTCCACATTCCCAGGACTCTGGCTAAGAATATTATTGAAACTGTGTAAAGTCACTTTATACCCTGTGTCACAGGTCAGGTCAGTTAAAGGGTCAGGGTCCAAAGCCTTCATCTGAACGCCTGGCCTTCCAAGGGTGTGCAAAGTCCCTGCACTGCCTCACCGTGTACCTTCGTGGGATTCCTGTGTAGAATATACTTTTCCAGCAAGATGCATAAGTATTCCACACAAAAACAAAAAAACCTTGGTTGGCACACTTTTCTTTACTATCATCATGAAACCAGAAGGTTCTCTGCCAATTACCACAACATATACTACACAGTATCTTTAAATTTTTATGAAGATTGATGTTCCGAAGTAAACTTTAATTATAACTATGCAACATATCTTGTCACAGCTTTTGTCTCCATCAGGATTGGAAAATATGCAAGTTGTCCTAGCCTGCCAGGTCACACAGAAAAATATCTTATTTAGTGCAGTGCATCTGGCTGCTGTTTGTTTCCAGAGCTGCCCTACTCAGGTAGAAAACTTGAAGGTATTTTTTTATTTTAAGCAAACCTGTTTTACATTTAAAATGAAAGTGTTCAGCTTCAATTATTATTATATTTCTTTGTATTCAGACAGTTTTGTGTCAGCAATATATTGTACAGCAACTATAATGTTTGTGATCTTATGATTAGGTATTTGTCAAACTTTCTTAATCAGTGCTTAGTTCCTATGCAGCCCTTTCACTTGGGGAATTTCTATTACCATAAAAAAATGACTGACTGGGCCCATCTTGGCAATTTAAGAGGAACTGGATAATTGTAATTCATTTGAATTGTGCTAAAATGAAATTATATTGGTGGTTTGAAAACATACAATGTAATATGAATACTACAAAATTTCTCCTGTAATATACCATGTATATTCCTAAATAAAGATCTATAATACAGAAATAAATGATAATACCTGTCAACCTTTCAGCACATAGAGTTATCAGTATGATTTCTGTAGTAATACTATGGTAGACTATAAAATTACAGCAGAAGTCACGGAGAGCTAAAGTGTGCTGCACACAAGTCAACAGATATGTACAATACCTATAAAAAGTATTCACCCCATTGGAGGTTTTTACATTTTATTGTTATACAACATTGACAGTGGATTTAACATAGCTTTTTTAACACTGAGCAACAGAAAATGACTCTTTAATGCCAAAGTGAAAACAGATCTCTGCAAAGTAATCCTTAAGTTAATTACAAATATAAAACACAAAATATTAGATCACATAAGTATTCACCTCTTTCAAGTTACATTTCAAGTCAAGTTTGGTGTATAAGTGCATTATGCTTTTTATTCTACAAAACTAGGTAATCCAGAAAAGGTCCAAACATGTGGTGAAGTGTTGTGCAAGTCAGAATTTTTTAGTAAATAAACAAAAGATCCATAAAAACTCTGTGCTTGTGATGAACTTAAAATCAATAAATGAGGCCAATAAATAATCCACTAAAACCAAGGATAAAACCACAATCAGAGTCAGCCTTCAACTGCTCTTTTCAATGCTGCTTTGTCTTTGTCTCTGTCTCTATTGTCTGTCCCTCTTTTCTCACTTTACTCACTTATCTCCCAGGTATACTCAGGTGAAACATTGGTGACAGCAGTCCCCAGATGACTCCTGCCTCAGCTACTGTTTCATTGGTGTCCACTGGGATGTGCTGAGTCCATCTCCCTCATTCTTCCACATCTCTCGGCCTCTATAAGACCCCTGGAATATTCAGTTATTCCTGCTTTCTGCTGTTCAGCAGGAGTGATCTGGTCCACCCTTGGAATGCCTCTCAATCAGCTCCTTTGTGGGGCTTCCCTAAATGCTTCTCTGACTTCTGACCATACTGATTTCCCAGCGATTCTTTCCTCTCACTTCTCACTGGACTTTCTTCCTCGAGCTGAATGAAAAAGGAATCTTTTTGCTCTCTCTATCCTACTCACTCTGTCTTTATACTTGTGGGTGCAAGTGATTTCATTGGCAATACACGGGTTGTCATTGAGGAACTGGCTTAGCACATGATCAGGCAGTTTCCCCATTAAACGCTCTGGAGCCATACAGTTTTGCTGCAGCACGCACCAACACCCACTGAGCCTGAGTCATAGTGTTTTTATTTTAAAAACTCTGCATGGCCAAGGACCCCACTTCACCACTAAGGCATTAAGGTTGTTGTTTTTAGACCATTCTTATGTGTTGCTTTGCTTTGTGCTTGGGATTTTCTTGCTTGAAAAAAAATCTTCTCCCAAGGAGCAAGTTTCTCACAGACTGCATCAGATTTTCCTTCAGGATTTCCCTATATTTTGCTGCATTCATTTTACCTTCTACCCTTATAAGCCTCTCAGGGTCTCCTGAAGATAAGCACCCCCACAGCAAGATGCTGCCACCACCATACTTCATGGAGTGGGTGGTGTGTTTTTAATGTACAGCATTTGGTTTATGTCAAACATGGCATTTATGAGGTGAGACACAAAAATAACCGGATTGGTAAAAAAAAAAAATTTATTGATGAATTACAGCATTCTAAAAATTGTCACCTTCTATATACTCCCCCTCCCGATCGTTACACCACTCCATACGTATCTTCCATTGATTGAAACAGTGCTGAAAGTCTTCTTGTTTGAGGCTCTTCAATAAGCTTGCCGTTTCTGTCTTCACTTCATCCATTGAAAAACAATGTGTACCCTTCAGATCACTTTTGATTTTCGGGAACAAGTAAAAATCACTGGGAGCTAAATCGGGCGAATAGGGAGGATGATCGAGGACAGAAATATTTTTGTCAGTCAAAAACTGCTTTATGGAAAAAGCATTGTGCGCGGGAGCGTTGTCTTTGTGAAGTACCCACCCCCCTCTCGACCTGGGTGTTGAACGTCTTCCACATTTTCTTGTCCTTATTTGAAACGTTTGTGCCACTCAAAAACGTGTGTGTGAGACAAACTGTTATCACCATACTCAGTTTTTTATCATTTCATAAGTTTCTGTGGCCGTTTTGTTCAGTTTCGTGAGAAATTTGATGTTGATTCGTTGTTTGATTTTTTTCACGCTACATTATAGAAGCAACTCGTGTAGCGATTGTTGTGCAAATACTGATAGGGCTATTCACAGGACATACCTAGCTGGTCGGCAGTTTGAGTGGGAGTGTAGGAGGGGATATAGTTTTGTGATTCACATTCGGCCGACCTCCAGATGATTTTCCAGAAAAACCCCAAGCCCAGACCGATTATTTTTGTGTCTCAACTAGTATTTTGATGGCCTTGTCAGACTACAGAACCTTCTTCCAGCTGATTTCAGAATCTCTCATGTGCCTTTTGTCAAACTGTAGTTGAGTTGTCATGCATTTTTTAAGTGTCTTTCTCTTTGCACTCCCATAAAGCTGTGACTGATGAAGCACCCAGTCGACTGTTGTTGTATGCACAGTCTCTCCAATCTGAACTATGGTAGCTTGTAACTCTTTCAGAGTTATCATAGGTCTCTTGGTGTCCTTCCTATCTAGTCTTTCTTGCATGATCACTCAGTTTTATTAGACAGCCTGCTTTGAGCAGATTTACAGCTGTGCCGTACTCTTTCCATTCTTTTATGATTGATTTAATTGGACTCCAAAGGGTATTGAGTGACTTAGATGTTTACTTGTATCCATCCTCTGACTTGTTCTCTTCAATCACCTTTTCACTTGAAGTATTATTTTGGTCTTCATTGTGTAGGTTATGTTACCATGCTGGTTACCATTTCTTAATATACAAATATTTTAAGTTTTAGAAATCAAGTTGATTCGCTTATAATTGTGTGTTATGTACTGCACATTTATCACCCTTGTGTTCTGTAGGCCAATTTTTATGGTATGCTCCAATAAACTATTACATTAAAATTATCTATTGATAATCTTTTTACCAAAAATTATTTAATTACTTTTGATAATATAAGCTTCATAAAAATTTTACATAAATTTATGTATAGCACATCATTGACTTAAAGCATTATGTGACTAAAATTCTTAAAAATGTGTACTGCATATAATATATAATTTTCTTTTATGCTTAAAGCTGCAAGATAAACAGTCAGGGTCACAGAGCAGAAGCAGAGATAGCTCAGCAAGTGGACGACACTCTAGAGCTGCAAAAGATTCTGAATCTCAGGCATCATCCTCCGTTGTAAAGTGTCCAGCCAGGCCCACAGCTACTAGCAGAAGAAGGTTAGTAGTGAATGTTCTTATATATGCATTGAGGAATATTTATTTAATAATATGAACACATTCTCATTAGATGAGTGATTTTTGGAATTCTAATTGCAGAGTGTTGTGAAATTTTTTTTTAATTTGGTGTGCGTCTGGCACCATGAATACGGAAATATGTTTACTCTTATGAAATTGTACATAACTAGTGAAAAGATACTATAGCATAACTCAGTATATTCATTAAAACATTTGTTTTGTTGTGCTACTATATTACATTCAAATTTAGTTTACAATTATAAAAAAATATATTTTTTAATAATTACCAGTGTGATAATGAAAGATGAAGCTTGGCAATCCTTTCCACTTAATTCTTGTAAAAAAGATATCTAGTCTAGTTTAAAAGTCCCTAAAGTTCTCTTGTCTACCAAACTGCTTGGTAAGTTTATTCCATGTGTCTGTGGTTCTATGCTGGCTATTTTTTCCCATATTTCTCACAGCTCTGATTAAATGTAGCCATTAAAAAGTCTTTCTTGTCACAGCATCTTATATGAAGCATTAAACGTATTTAAAATAAACACATTTGATCCCACTTTGCTGTCACTTATCTTCTGTCTCCCATTGCCATATTTGACCCATGCACAAGATTAAATTGGAGACGTCTAAGAAAATAAAACAACAAAATACGTGTGAACACTTGTTCTGTTAGGTTTAATATGTCACTTTGGGAGCTAATATCTATATCTATTAAGTAAGTCATAAAAATGAAAATACTAGACCATGATTAGCTGTTCAAGAGAGTAGAAGGCTGTTATACCTAATTATAGGGAACACATACTGAATGTATGAGGGATGTTCAAAAAGTTTCCACACTTTTTTTTAACTCTATTTATTAAGAATTTCAAAAACAGATTACATCACTTTCGACATAGTCACCTTCGTTTGCGGTGCAATTTTCCCATCGTTGTATCATCTTTTTAATGCTTAATTAATACTTCTCCTGCTTTCACTGTTTCCAACGAAATATAAAAGTATGGAAACTTTTTGAACGTCCCTCGTATAAAAATGCTTATGTACAATTTGCCAATTTTAAAAAATGTATCTGAAATTCTAAATCCCTTGCCAGTTGTGAGTAATGATAGTATTAGTGCCATGCTATGTTATTTTATACGCATATAAGACTACTTGTTGTAAATAATGCTTAATAGAGAGGATCAATCATAAATAAATGCTTAACCCAATTGAGCATGCATTTCACTTGTTGGAGACTAAACTTCGGACAGAAAGGCCCACAAACAAACAGCAACTGAAAGCCACTGCAGTAAAGGCCTGGCAGAGCATTAAAAAGGAGGAAACCCAGCATCTGGTGATGTCCATGAGTTCAAGACTTCAGGCTGTCATTGCCAGCAGAGGGTTTTCAACCAAGTATTAGAAATGAACATTTTATTTCCATTTATTTAATTTGTCCAATTACTTTTGAGCCCCTGAAATGAAGGGATTGTGTTAAAAATGCTTTAGTTGCCTCACATGTTTATGCAATTGTTTTGTTCACCCCACTGAATTAAAGCTGAAAGTCTGCACTTCAACTGCATCTGAGTTGTTTCATTTAAAATTCATTGTGGTAATATACAGAACCAAAATTAGAAAAAGTTGTCTCTGTCAAAATATTTATGGACCTAACTGTATCTGTATTCATGAAACTCTAATTGATTTATGTTAATATTTTTTTTTCCTAAGGCCACCTGAAGCATTTGTTTCAGTTCAGTTAGAGAAAATCGGTCCACGTGATGTAATGTTGAACACATTTATTACCAAGAAACAAATGATGGGAACCATTATGAAAAATCCTGTAAGTAATACAGACTTATCTCCCAAAAACATTTTCTTTCCTCCTTGTTATAAGCAGCTATTCCCCAATGAGAGTAAAGAACTGAGACAGATTAATCTGGCTTTTTGCAGTTATTACAGTATTAAAAACAACATAGCCTTTACAAAGTAATGTCCAGTTAACAGCTAAAAGTATCCAAACTACTGCTCATACTGTACACATGTGATAAAAGTTTGTCTTTTGACCTTGTGTAGTGCTATAATATTCCTTCTAAAATATACAGTAGATATTAAAACTGGGTATGCATCTTAAGCATAACTTCTGTTGACCTGTGCTGTACACAGTTTGTCATGTAGTTTATATTGTGTGCACGACAGGCCTGGTCAATGAACTTTAAACCACAAGGTTGCTGTCTGACCATAAGCATATTACTTGACCTACCAATATAAAAAAGCAAATGTAAACACTTGGAATGGATTTTAATTTTGTAAAGGGTAAATGTATCAGTTACATTTAAAATATATAAAAACCAGAATCCTTTTAGCCGTATTAATCAGTTCAGTAAATGTTTGTAAATGTTGTTTGTGGTCAGTGTAAAGTCTATTAGTATCCCTCTGTCTTTTTCTTAAGGTGTAAATTCTTCCTACAAAAACATCACTTTCTGTATTTGATATATTATTTAATATTCCACCTCGTATGTGTTTTTAAAAATTAATCTTCATTTGCCACATATCTGCCTAAATCTGAATATTTACTGGGTTGGTCTAAATATTTTGCTGACTGCAGAGTATCTTCTAATCTATTACATTTAATGTCAACTTCAAATTTAACCAACTTATTAGTAACATTTTTATATAAAGTAGATCCTGCAAATTTAAAAATACAGCAGATCTCTTCAATTGCCACTTTTGACATTAATTTGAAAAGAATACATTCAACGAGTACTGTAGTTGTTTTTCTGAGTGCAAGTACACATGTCACCAAGCATCCTTGATCTCTTATGTGTGCCTCAGCATGGCAAACACCTGATGAAGGCTATACAGCCAAAATGTTGTCTTTACCTTTCTTTGCTTTTCAGCAGGGAAATGTGTGTATTTGTGCCTCTGATCTTTTGTATCTGCGTCCATTAACTTATGTACTGTTATGTACTGGCTGATCGTACCTTTAATTGCCAAGATTATAAGAGGTCTCCTTATATAATGGTATGATCTTGGTTAGCCTCAAGTCCTTAGGAAATTGGCATTAATGGTTTATATATAAATAGTGTTTTTATGTAAAGAACACTCTTAATCTACTGCTAAAGTTAGGTACCCACAGTGAGAAAGGTAAAGAAAAAAAGAGACAAACCAAATATAGTCCTTTCCAGTACCAAATCCCCAGTTATTCCAAAGAAAACCCCAGCTCCTACAAAAGTTGGCAAAACAGGGATTAGCTTTAAGGAGTTTCAGCAGAGAGTGTCGATATTTAACAAGCATCTCTGAATTATTCCTAGGAATTGCACTAAAAGTCTGACTAGGATAAGAATTTGTCCTTCCTCAGAGTAGGACATTGTGGTATAGTTGGTCCACAGCTCACGTCAAAAAGGCCACTTTTTAAATAAATAAATGCCGCCATCGCGGCTTAGAAAGGGGGCGTGGTAGTGTGGCAGATCCGTTCCCAGGGAATTTGTGATGCAGGCGATCCTCGCTTAAGTGCACAGTTGAGGAATCATCCGCATCTGTAGTTTTTCCCGGGAGCTGCTAATTGCCACATGTGATCCACGTCCCTGTGATAAATAGAAGCATGAGGCGGCTAGAGGGGAAAGATGAATGAGAGAAGGAAAGACAAAGGGAGGTTGCAGGAGAAGAAGGCAGGAAGCAGAGAGAGGATAGCCGGTGCGAGCGAGCGCAGGTTCGCAGACAGCTGGACAGTGAGCCCTAATGGGGTGTTTGGCCGACACCTAGGGCAGTCGATTGTGGTCGCTCCCGCTGAACATTTTGTGAGGAGCAGGAGTGACTGGAAGAAGGATGGCTTGCCACGGAAGACAGCGAGAGTCGGGACGCTTGGGAAGTGGATTCCCCAGCGTGAGTGTCCTGGTCGCTGGGGAACCTAAGTCTCGGTCTGGGGAAAGCTGAACCGAAGCCAGGGATCAGGAAGCCTCCAGATCAGCAGGTAGAATGAAGGTCAGCTGCAGGTAGGGTGGTTCCCCTGGTGCATAGCCTGGAAGGGAGAAGCAGGGGAGTCACCAGTAGAAGAAAGGCACCATGCTTTGTGTTTTAAAAGACTGCTTTCAGCCATTGTTTTAACCTCAGGTTTTAAAGGATTTATTTATTGTTTTTTTTTAACCTACACTAATTCACTCATTTTAATGTATTATTTATTTAAAGATTTGTGAAGCACTGCACTATTTATTTGAACACTGTTTTTTTGTTTGTTGATTTTTAATAAAAGTACTTGGCACTTTTGCACCATCCCCTTGCGTTGTTATGCCTCACTGTCTAGCTCATCTGTGAAATTACCGACGGTGTCAGGTTCAAGGGGTCCCAGAAGGAAGATGGGAGCATGGAGCGGAAGCTGCATCGTCACAGACATGAGAAGTATTTATGAAGCATCCTACTCGTACTTCCAGCTAGGCGTAGCAATTCACATTTGAATATAAATGATGTCATGATTTTACAGCACCCAGTGCCACTAAGTGGTACTCATGATGATGTTTTATAGTTTTCTGATACTAAAGTTAAGGCTTCAGTGCAAAGATAATAATAATAATAATAATAGAAGAAGAATAAGGAAATCATTATAAGTTAGGATACTGTTTTAATCTGCCACTTCACAACAACATCAAAAATAATACTGTTATGAGAACCGATAAGGAAGGAATGAGATAACCATCAAATGAGTGTAAAGCCTGATGATGGGCATATTTAACAATGAATGATTTACAGCCATACTTTCAAAAAAATCACCTTCCCACTGTTAAGGCCTCAAAAAATAACAGTTATACTAAAACTAGCTACTGTATAAGTTGCATTCATTCTTCTACTGTTCCCAATCATCTTCCATAGTCGCATGCCATGCCTCTCTAAGTGATTCCACCCTTGTCTTCTGTGAGGCTCTGTTTATCCAGTGCTCTTGCCTTCTTGGACCTTTCCTGGATGACAAACTGTAATACAAATGTCCCAGGAGTTTGTGAAATGCAGAGCCCAGCATACTTGTGTGATATTTCACAGTCAGTCACCCATCCTTCCCCGCTAATCTTCAGGGTAACATGCTGGCAACATACAGTGCAGTACCACTTGTGTATTAATATTGTGATATCACTTATGATTCACATATGCCTGCTCATCTACACTTTAGGCAATGATCTTTATGTGTGTGCTGATTTGCATGAATTCAGCTTGCTTTATCGTTACCTCACATGTACTGGTGGGGAAATGTATAAATCTGTGTATTACCTCACACATTGAAAGGACATTTAAAGTTAAGTGTAAAATTCAAGAAATGGTTGGTTGTGACATCCTTAAATCATCGTTATTCCAAAACTTCATTATACATGTAGTGTTACCAACACTTTAATTTTGGCAAATGGTGCATGGCTTCTCCAAATAGATGGAGCAATCATATAACATACAAGAGTAATGAGACCAGGGTTCATGATCTGGGTTCTCCCTTCATGGAGTGTGCATGTTCTCCCCATGTCCGCATGTGTTTCCTCAGGGTGCTCTAGTGTACTCACACAGTCCAGAGTCATGCAGGTAAGGTAGATTGACAACACTCAAATTGGCTTGTGTGTGAGTGTGTTCAACCTGTAATGGACTAGCACATTGTTCAGAGTTTGTTCCTGCCTTGAGACCTATGCTTGCTGGAATTGGCTACAAGCCTCTGCAACCCTGCTCAGGATTGAGTGGTCTTAGAAAATGGTATGGTGTTATTCCATCTATGTCAAATTGATATCTCTTTACAAATTCATTATTGTCCAGCATTTCCAAAACATTTCACCTTTCCTAGGATGTACATGCTGATCTCTGCCTGAACAACATCTTCTGGCTGCTCGTAGCAAATTAGGACAGTTCATAAACTCTCCTAAATTCTGGTGAAGTTGGGAGCTTTTTCCAAAATGCTTTTGATAAATAGGACCAAAATAGCCACACACACTAAGGCACTTGATAAATCCAGGCAACTGGTCTTTGTTTTTACTGTAGCAAGCCTACGTGTGTAGTGACTAAAATGTCTGTCTTATCTTAGGGTTTGTGGGTGGGCCATAGGAGTCAATCCCTTAATAACAACTGCATTTTAGTGAAAATTTGTTTATTTGAAAGTTATGCTTTTTGGCACTTATCAGTTCCATTTCTTTTGAGAACTATACTAGTTCATGTATCATTAATCAGTTTGGTATTCCTATACGTCTTATGAAAATTAAAATACAAATCTCCAACCCATATATACAAGTGGGTTCTTTACATAAGGATGTCAAATTTTCAGCTTGGGGAAATACGTGATTTAGAAACTGTTAGTATTTTAATGAGAAATGGGGAGACAAGGTATAGTCAAAACCTAGAAAAGACTTTAACAATAAGGGCTTGAAAAAAGACATTAAGAAAAGGAGTTTTGAATCCACAGTCATATAGGAAAATGCTCCCAAGGATAACCTTTAAACCACTAAATTTTTAACTTTGGTTATGACCACTGAAGACACACCCCTAACAACATGGGAGGCAGCCCTAAAGACAAGAAGACAAAATGGTGGCAAAAATGAGAAGTTCTTGGCTGCAGCCAGGACAGTTTTTATCATCAAACAGATCTGCGCACTTCAGACATCATAGAGTGCGTATGTTGCCATCCCCCTCTAGATATTCGCCCCTCATGTGCTGGAATACTGACTGAATTCACAGGCCCCTCATGTTGATTTCAGGCTCATTTAGCTCCACTTTCAGACCAATTGAATCAGTAGCTTTGAGACTTGTGTATTCCACACTTCAGAAATTTCTAACCTATCATGACTCTCAGATCTGGACCGTAAACAGCTCACAACTGCAGAATGGAGGTGTCTTGTATTATAGTTTTATATATGTTTTTATAATGTGAAATTCATATGTTTCCTTGGTAAAGAAACAGTTTGCATTTAACTTTTTATCTGCTGAACCTAATTAATAAATTTTAACATTTTATAATTACACAAGAGGTAAAATTAAACTTTTGTCATATTTATGATGGAAATACGAAGTGGTACAATACTATATAACTATATTTTAAAATATATTATTAATGAATACATTACAGTATCTTGACATGTACTGAAATAGATGGTAAATTATTACATATTTTAACATTTAATGCAGTATAATGACATTGGAGCATTTTGAGAAAGGAGAACTCCAGAAGAATACTTGCCCAAGTGAATAAAGATTTTTAAGAAACCAGGTTTCTGCCATAACCAGGTTATTTACTTTAATCCAGTTATGTGTTTAAATAACCAGAACATTAAATATATATATTTCAGCTTTTTAGATAAACTGGAAAAATGGTTTTTTTTGATGAGTCAGTCAGTCAACTTTGCATTTT
The DNA here is from genome assembly GCF_900747795.2 of Erpetoichthys calabaricus. Taxonomy (NCBI): domain Eukaryota; kingdom Metazoa; phylum Chordata; class Cladistia; order Polypteriformes; family Polypteridae; genus Erpetoichthys; species Erpetoichthys calabaricus. The sequence continues at coordinate 188,032,259 of NC_041396.2, read as the reverse complement.
ATGTACTATAAACATATATAAAGATGCATTTTGGGTGTATTGCAGTATGTTTTATTTTTGGAATACCATACTGAAGCAGATGTTTTTAAGGATTTATAAATTGTTTTTGATTTAGGGTTTATTCAGAGTGAATTCTTTGGACATGCCTCTTTGATTTTCTCAGTTCTATCTGTGAGAACACAGCAGTGGGTACAATTAGCTCTGTAAGCTCATCAATCCCTACAGCAAGTCATTCTGTAACTTTCACATTTTTAATGTTTACTTTTTGCAGCTATAACTGATAGGTCAGTATATGATGGATTGCGCTGTAGATAGATAGATAGATAGATAGATAGATAGATAGATAGATAGATAGATAGATAGATAGATAGATAGATAGATACTTTATTAATGTCAAGGGGAAATTCACAATAGTAGTCTGCAGTCCCGAGATTTCATGCTTCCATCAGTTAATAAGTTCCTCTGAATTTAGCATAGAAGCAGTCAAGAAAGGCTATCATCTTAGTATTGTACTTGACATATGGTGCTTAGAAAATGAATGCATTAATTTATTACACTCTCAGTCTTATTTTTTTGTTGATTTAGGAAGAAGTAGAAAAAGTCAAAAGGGAACTGATAATTGAATTCTGTCAAAAGTAAGTAATATGTATGACATAATATGATTATTTAATCTTGAATGGTTCTAAATAATTTTAAGCAGAGGTAGAATTTCAATCTATTGTATCACTTAACTCAAAAAGGATTTGTTTACCTTCCATAAGGCAAATATTAAAATAAATAACTATTATAATTCTTTGTACAAAAAAGGCAAAACATTCATTTAATTTATTGTGCATGTAATTTCCATTTTCAAAATTTGAAAAGTTAGAGATTAAATATTTAAGTCACTTTAAGGTTCAACTGGCGAATGTCCCAGTACTCCCTGAGGAGCCAAATTATTGAATATTATCACAACCTGTGGGCTCTGCTTGATGACATCCCCTCAATCCGGGACACCCACTTCATGCAGGGGCTTCCAAATGAGAAGAAAGGTGATAGAGATTCTGAGCAAGGACTTCATTCAGACCCAAGGTTGGTAAATTTATCTGTATTATTTATGAACTAAAAGTCTGGTTTGCATGTAGATATATTTTTTCTCTATTCCTGTATATTAGATTCTAAGGTATTCCTAGGCTTAAAGACAAGAATTTCAGTACACTCAGTTTAATGTAATAGAAGATACTGGAGACACTTGAATGTCTAACTGAATGAAAATACAGTTTATCAGCTGACATCAAAGATTTCAGAAATTGGTAATGTTACCATGTAATTGTTCTGGTCATTGGTAGCCAAACATGGAACAAAGGACAGCAGACTTTAATCCTTGATTAGAATTGAAAAAGGAACTAACTATAGGTGTTTCCTGAATTATTTCATAATACTGTATATGATAGTGTTGATCATGGAAAACTACTGATCACACTTCAAAGATGTGGCTTCCTGCTGATGAATCTACATTGTAACTAAGTATGAGGACATGAAAGATTTCAAAATTGTGATTACCAAGTGTTTATTTTGGCTCCTCACCTATCATAAGGCAAGAACAGAGATTAGAATTAAAGCTGTTGAAAGAGCTATCAATAATTATGAGATGCTGTAGATTTGAATGAACCATCCATCCATACATCCATTTTCCAACCCGCTGAATCCGAACACAGGGTCACGGGGGTCTGCTGGAGCCAATCCCAGCCAACACAGGGCACAAGGCAGGAACTAATCCTGGGCAGGGTGCCAACCCACCGCAGGACACACACAAACACAAAAAGCACACACTAGGGCCAATTTAGAATCGCCAATCCACCTAACCTGCATGTCTTTGGACTGTGGGAGGAAACCGGAGTGCGCGGAGGAAACCCACGCAGACACGGGGAGAACATGCAAACTCCACGCAGGGAGGACCCGGGAAGTGAACCCAGGTCTCCTAACTGCGAGGCAGCAGCGCTACCACTGTGCCGCCCTTTGAATGAACCATGAAGATGAAATCAAAGAGTAAATACTGTACTCCTGTTCCATTTAAAGAATAAATGGCCTATGTCTTATCCATCCATCCATCCATTATCCAACCCACTATATCCTAACACTTGGTCATGGGGGTCTGCTGGAGCCAATCCCAGCCAACACAGGGCGCAAGGCAGGAACATATCCCGGACAGGGCACCAGCCCACCGCAGGACACACACACACACCAAGCACACACTAGGGACAATGTAGGATCACCGATACACCTAACCTGCTTGTCTTTGGACTATGGGAGGAAACTGGAGCACCCGGAGGAAACCCACGCAGACACCGGGAGAACATGCAAACTCCCCTATGTCTTATGACAAGCAAATATTGATAAAAGTAGATTTTGATAAGATTTATTGTTTTGGGTGGATTGTACATGTGAATAAATATTGCAGTCTCAAACAGAATAATGAAATCCAGAGATAAAGATGTGACCTAAATATGTGAACTTTGTGACTTAAATATAGTTGAAAATATAGCAAAAATACTTAAAGCAAAGGTCTTCCTATTAGTAACATACTTCTTTAAAAGTTGGACCACCAAAGTAAAAATTAATCTAAGCTATGAAAATGTTTCTGCTTGACTTTTATTATTTTTCCTGTTTGTTTACTTTGTGTTCTTTTTTATTTCAATAAAAAGAATTAAATATGCAAATTTAAAATATTAATTTTAATTTTGTTGCTTTCTAAATATGTTTAGCCCAATACAATGCATTTTTTTTTTACATTTTACACTTTGGGCACATTTTGTCTAAGTTAAGCCAGCTAGTTAATTTATACTTTGTGTTTGTGAAGTAAAACCTGGCTCCATAAACAAATGGATATATGGATGAGTGAGAAGAAATGTATGTATGTATGTATGTATGTATGTATGTATGTATGTAGTGTATATGATGCATTAGTCAAGGTTTTGTACTTGTTGATCTGAAATTATTCCAGTATAAATTACAAGTAGCCAATATGTCTAATTAATTGTTAGGCTGTTTCAGCAACGACCGCGCTGCCTGCTGTCTGCAGATGGGAAGACGTTCCTCAACCTATGGTTTATCCCACATTTTACTGATGTCGTAATCATGTTCAAATCATTGGAGGAGACAGTAAGTACTATAGATTATGTGTATAATTCAAAAATGCAGCAGCACAAAACTTTGCAGGCGATACAAACCAAGTTGACAGATACAGTGTTTGTGTATATCAGACACAGAAATGGACAAACAACAATTCCCATCAAACTCACCTTAACAACCTGCACATTATTTCAAGTTATAAAAAATGTTATTTTACCTTTGTTTTTTATGATGTAGATTAATTACCATATATGTGAGTGCTTGAAATATGCATACAGCTGTTTCAAAAGTGACATTTACAGGTAGGCGAAATTTGATTTTGAGCAGCATATTACAGTGTGGCATTCTGATTGTGCTGCAGCTTTGGAGTATTGTTTCTTCACAAGCTGAAGATTTTCTTTTAAATAAAAAGCAGCAAGGTATTTAAATATGAATGCATAGGAACAATTGAAAGACAGACAGGATGATGAATTACTATATGACTTTCTCTTTGTTGAAGGCTTCTCATACCTGGCATTGTATGTGATATTGAGGTAGATAGGTTATCGGATTACTGGACAATTGCTTCTTTTTTGACTGACAGCAAAAACAAGCTCTACATACAATTACAGATTTTAACTCAGATGCTATTATCCAAAGACCACCACAATAGATACCATTGAAAATGGAAAATTCTCATAAGTTAATTTAGTCAACCCCATTACTATTGAAAATACCTAACTAAAATATAAAAAAAACTATTTGAAAGATTATGAAATGCTTCACTGAACACAATTCTTTATACTATACTAGTCATCCCCTGCGGCTCCACCCACATAGTAATGAAACAGACCAGTGAAGAAGGCCCTGTCCGGCTTCCCACTCCTGATGTCACACTTCCCCTTCCCCTTGGCCTGCAGCCTCTGTCTCAAATTAGCTAGAATATATCGCTCCTGCAAGCGAACTATGATTAAAGAAGTTGCAAAATCAACCAGAATGTTCAAACAATTTGTAGAAGAAAACCCGATCTAAATACGTTAAGTGGTTCTTTCGTGAAAAGTGGACAGACAGACACTGGATTATATTTATATGTAGAGATTGTATGTGTGGACAAATATTATGTGCTCTGCCAAAGTAAGTTGATAATGTTGGACTGTCATTCCAACATTGCCAAATCAAATGTTGTGAATGGTTGACATCATCATATTATTGTCTGATCAAAATAATTATCAAACACATTGTTAAAAATGAATGGAGGAGGCTAAATTAGTGCTTAGGCTCAAGTTACTTCTTTTTTCTGGAAGTAAAAATCTGATTTGCTGGACATATTTATTTAAAAGAAGCATTGCTTATTTCTTTTTGGATGAATGCAAATGTTTTATGTGAAAGTAATTGGACTTGAGATGAATACACGTGTGTCTTTCAAATTATGTGTTTAATGCCTGATAGACTTTAAGAGAGTCGTGGGGCAAAGAAATGGTCGTGGTCTTTGTCATTGTTTTAATCTAACATTTTGGACATTTAATTACATTTTTTTCAGGCCTGTCACAGAGCACTGCAGCAAACACTACAGATTGTAGCAGCATTCCATGACATTGTGTCTTATGTGGTTGGCTTTGCTCATCTTGGAAGTTACTCTGCTGTTTATACTTCCAGAAAACATGAGAGACTGACTGCTGACTGGGGAGGAACTGAAGGAATTGGTAAGACTTGTGAAATTAGTAACAAGCTGGGCAGAGTATTAAAAAAAATAAAACAGCTACTTTCATAAAGTCTCAGTTATTACACTGGGCTTACCAACCTGCTTCAATAATACAGAGTGTTTGTCTTCTGTTCTTCAGCAACCCAGACCTAACTAAACACTGTTAGAAATTAGAAAATAACACAAATAGAAACCTTGTTAATTTTTTAATGCATGTAATCATTTTTTTCTCCCGGGTGGAACTGAAGATTCACATAGTGTGGGGGAGGAACGATCTCCTCAGTCTGTCAGTGGAGCAGGACGGTGACAGCAGTCTGACGCTGAAGCTGCTCCTCTGTCTGGAGATGATACTGTTTAGTGGATGCAGTGGATTCTCCATGATTGACAGAAGCCTGCTGAGCACCCGTCGCTCTGCCACAGATGTCAAACTGTCCAGCTACATGCCTACAATACAGCCTGCCTTCCGCACCAGTTTGTCCAGGCGTGAGGTGTCCTTCTTCTTTATGCTGCCTCCCCAGCACTCGCCACAACTGTCTGATAGAACATCTGCAGCATCTTATTGCAGATGTTGAAGGACGCCAGCCTTCTAAGGAAGTATAGTCGGCTCTATCCTCTCTTGCACACTGCATCAGTATTGGCAGTCCAGTCCAATTTATCATCCAGCTGCACTCCCAGGTATTTATAGGTCTGCACCCTCCGCACACAGTCACCTCTGATGATCACGGGGTCCGTGAGGGGCCTGGTCCTCCTAAAATCCACCCCCAGCTCCTTGGTTTTGCTAGTGTTCAGTTGTAGGTGGTTTGAGTCCCACCATTTAACAAAGTCCTTGATTAGGTTCCTATACTCCTCCTCCTGGCCACTCCTGATGCAGCCCACAATAGCAGTGTCGTCAGCGAACTTTTGCACGTGGCAGGACTCCAAGTTGTATTGGAAGTCCGATGTATATAGGCTGAACAGGACAGGAGAAAGTACAGTCCTCTGCGGTGCTCCTGCGTTGCTGACCACAATGTCAGACCTGCAGTTCCTGAGATGCACATACTGAGGTCTGTCTGTAAGATAGTCCACGGTCCATGCCACCAGGTATGAATCTACTCCCATCTCTGTCAGCTTGTCCTTAAGGAGCAGAGGTTGGATGGTGTTGAAGGTGCTAGAGAAGTCCAGAAACATAATTTTTACAGCACCACTGCCTCTGTCCAAGTGGAAGATGGATCGGTGTAGCATGTAGATGATGGCATCCTCTGCTCCCGCAGAAGTTTTGAACATCATAGAATATGAATATCAATATTTCACTTAGAACTGTTCACTGTACTGATTTGAAATTTTGTTTATGTAATTTATTTTTTCTTTAATGCCATTTTGTTTTTCTCATGGGTGCTACAAATTAGTGGCTCTGTTGCTGCAATATGATACTTAACTTTTTGGGGCATGCTTTCCAGAAATCACATTGAGTGATATAATTTACATGACACTTTATAAGCCAGTGTGTTGTGCTATGTGACATCCAAGATTGCAGCGTCAAATAGATTTTTAGCATAACTGACTTCTGGCTTTTCCTTTTTGACAATAATTTTTGGTCAGCATTTTGGTTGTGACAACAGTGTTAGTCTTTCTGATTTTGACCCTTTGCAGTGTTATAGTGTAATTTAATCATCTCCTTGTCATATCTTCAAGCCTTGATATTTTTCAAGTGCTATCCTTCTGGTCTTACAAATGCAGCACATATGTGTACTCCGTATAAAAGTTATAGACAAAAAAATCATTTCTTTTTCTTAGATTTTTTTCTGAGATAACAGCAAGCATACTGTTGTTTCATGTTTTTGGTTACTTACACATGCGTTATCACGGAGGACTCAATGTATTTGTACTCCTCACAAATCAAGAAGGTCAGGGGTCATCATCCAGGAGGAACACCCGACACAAAACTGTTCTTATGACCCCCGAAGTTCATAACTGAGGATGTGCCAATGGCGTGTGAGAGACAACAGCAAGGTCCAAAAGTGCAAAGTACATGTGTTTTTAAAGCAGAAGTGTCCAAAGTACAGTTAATAAATATTCAATAGATGTTCATAAAACCAGTGCATTACAACAAAAGTTATTAATAGTTCAAAGCAGTTCAAAATTCTTTTGACAGTATCTGTAAAAATGTCCCCTTTGACTCCAGCCTCCAAAGAAACATTCCCTGCACTTGGTTTGTAAACAGGAACCACCTCACTTTATTTGCCAACATCCCAATGAATATTCACCTGTCTCTGCTGCTCTGACTGAGTAGCCGTGATGCCCATCGCCCTGAACTCAGCTGTGCCTACTTGCTGTTTTGCTACAGCCTTCAGGCGGTCACAAGGAGCCCACTCTGCCGCCTCCAAATCAGTACCCTCAAAGCACAATCTGGTTCTGCAAGTCATTCCTGCCTCGACAATCTCTTCACAGGTTCGACTCCCCCCCCCCTCTTCATTCTAGGCAATCCAGGCTTTGCCTACTTGTTCTTTTGCTGACTCAATTAACTCCTGGTGCAACTAACCAGGAGTGGTCACACCACACCGAACTTAATTACATATGCCTCTTTATAAGCTGATCCCCACCATCGTTTGCACTGTCTCAGCCTGTCTTTGCATTTCTGTCTTAGTTCCTGGTGTTGAAAATAAGTTGTTTTAGAGCTGGGATTTCTCATTCTAAGAGAAATAACACAAGACTGAAAGCTACAGAATGTGAACCAGTACTTGCCACATCAATACTGTATATTGTAGTACATTTTTATTCTTCAATTTTACCGGTTATTTAACAATATGGAAATGAAAATTTATTTATCTCGGTTTGCATCAAGTGTTTGTTCCATCATCCATCATTACTACTTGGCCTTACATGTGCCATTTTATATTTTATATGCCATGTGATTCTGTAGTGAAGAACATTATAAATAAAATAATGATTGATTTACTTGGCAATTCCTGTTTCTGCATTTTAATATAAAACTATAATTGCTTTGGATAAGTGATTACTAAATAAATGCCAGCTACAAACAGCAGGTAAAGTGTAGATACATAAATAAAATTTATGATAGGAATATTAGAACTAATACAAGATGGTTTGTTTGCAAAATTCAATAGCATGCATTTTTATTTGTAATATATTGCAAAGATAATTTGTTTCAAGTTCAGTAAATGCAATTGGGGTCTTAAAAATGATGCATCTGTGTATGCAGTGTTAGCTGCTGTACATAATGTCATTAGTTTCTCTTAGATTAGATTGGACTTGAGACTGCAAAATGTTTTCTCTTTTGTTTCTTTTTCAATAAAGGAGCTGAGCTTCAGGAGATCCAAAAACAAATAGATGCTCTGCGTGATCCAACTAATCCTCAAGAAGTCGGCAAGTTGCTACAGCTTCGCAGAGAGGTGCTGTTCTTACAGTTTGATGCTGCTGTCCAACACTTAATCAGGTGAAAAGGACTGGTCAGCAGAAAGTGATTTCATAATCTTCATCACACATTTCTGTGTTTACAAAGAGCCTGATATGCTTAATTAGGCACTTAGTTCCCCTACCTACAGAATATACAGTGGTGTGAAAAACTATTTGCCCCCTTCCTGATTTCTTATTCTTTTGCATGTTTGTCACACAAAATGTTTCTGATCATCAAACACATTTAACCATTAGTCAAATATAACACAAGTAAACACAAAATGCAGTTTTTAAATGATGGTTTTTATTATTTAGGGAGAAAAAAAATCCAAACCTACATGGCCCTGTGTGAAAAAGTAATTGCCCCCTCGTTAAAAAATAACCTAACTGTGGTGTATCACACCTGAGTTCAATTTCCGTAGCCACCCCCAGGCCTGATTACTGCCACACCTGTTTCAATCAAGAAATCACTTAAATAGGAGCTGCCTGACACAGAGAAGTAGACCAAAAGCACCTCAAAAGCTAGACATCATGCCAAGATCCAAAGAAATTCAGGAACAAATGAGAACAGAAGTAATTGAGATCTATCAGTCTGGTAAAGATTATAAAGCCATTTCTAAAGCTTTGGGACTCCAGCGAACCACAGTGAGAGCCATTATCCACAAATGGCAAAAACATGGAACAGTGGTGAACCTTCCCAGGAGTGGCCGGCCGACCAAAATTACCCCAAGAGCGCAGAGACGACTCATCCGAGAGGTCACAAAAGACCCCAGGACAACGTCTAAAGAACTGCAGGCCTCACTTGCCTCAATTAAGGTCAGTGTTCACGACTCCACCATAAGAAAGAGACTGGGCAAAAATGGCCTGCATGGCAGATTTCCAAGACGCAAACCACTGTTAAGCAAAAAAGAACATTAGGGCTCGTCTCAATTTTGCTAAGAAACATCTCAATGATTGCCAAGACTTTTGGGAAAATACCTTGTGGACTGATGAGTCAAAAGTTGAACTTTTTGGAAGGCAAATGTCCCGTTACATCTGGCATAAAAGGAACACAGCATTTCAGAAAAAGAACATCATACCAACAGTAAAATATGGTGGTGGTAGTGTGATGGTCTGGGGTTGTTTTGCTGCTTCAGGACCTGGAAGGCTTGCTGTGATAGATGGAACCATGAATTCTACTGTCTACCAAAAAATCCTGAAGGAGAATGTCCGGCCATCTGTTCATCAACTCAAGCTGAAGCGATCTTGGGTGCTGCAACAGGACAATGACCCAAAACACACCAGCAAATCCACCTCTGAATGGCTGAAGAAAAACAAAATGAAGACTTTGGAGTGGCCTAGTCAAAGTCCTGACCTGAATACAATTGAGATGCTATGGCATGACCTTAAAAAGGCGGTTCATGCTAGAAAACCCTCAAAGAAAGCTGAATTACAACAATTTTGCAAAGATGAGTGGGCCAAAATTCCTCCAGAGCGCTGTAATAGACTCATTGCAAGTTATCGCAAACGCTTGATTGCAGTTATTGCTGCTAAGGGTGGCCCAACCAGTTATTAGGTTCAGGGGGCAATTACTTTTTCACACAGGGCCATGTAGGTTTGGATTTTTTTTTCTCCCTAAATAATAAAAACCACCATTTACAAACTGCATTTTGTGTTTACTTGTGTTATATTTGACTAATGGTTAAATGTGTTTGATGATCAGAAACATTTTGTGTGACAAACATGCAAAAGAATAAGAAATCAGGAAGGGGGCAAATAGTTTTTCACACCACTGTATGTTACAAGTGATTACAAATCATAGGCCTTCCTTGGTTTGATAAAAACACAATATCTTATTTCAATAAATATGATCATTATATTTGAATTTAAATGAATATATCTTTATTCGTACATTATTGTTTAAGTGCTTTATTTTGAAGTCACAATGGAGACAGTACCTATCCTGGTAGCACTGGGTGCAAGGCAGGAATGAAACCTTAAAAAGTTGCTCCACTGCAGGGTCACCCACACTGGGCCACATGTTAGATTCACTATTCAACTTGTCGCACATGTCTTTGGCATTTAGGTTGAAAACCCCACACAGATACTGAAAGTGTGAGACCAAAGCACAACACAATGCACTATTCTGCTATCTGAAGATGGCTTTAAAAATAGTATTCAATTTAAATTGTATTCAATTTAATTAAATTCAATGTAGTCTTATTTACACTTCTTACTGAATACAGGCGGAGAGTTTTTAAACAGAAGTTACAAATATAGTATGGTAACAGAAAACTAAACAACCGTGTAAGATTTACATACATATCCATACAAATAGAATGTAAAATAGAAATTAAATTTAATGAAGTCATGCAAATATAAATAATCATCATCATAACACCGGAGATGTAGCCAGTTGAAAACTTGTAGCTACTCTTTGCTCAAAACTAGCAAATGCAGATGGGTGTGTGCGTTATTGTACAATGACATTCCACCCAGAGATGGTCCCTGTCTTGCACCCAATACCAGCATTTTCAAATATCTTATACTGTATGTGAGTTGTTTAAGGCCCTCATAATCTTTGTTTAATAACCACGTCCTATTAAGGTATTACAAATAATTTCTTGATACTAGTAACAATTGTGGATGTGTTTTTAGTAATCTTTTAATTTTTATCCAAGCTGCAATGGTTTTATTTTCTGTGTCTTTCTTTCTTTTTTTTAGAGAAGCCTTTTTATCCTCTGGTAATATTGAATCCTTCAAGGCAGTAACAGACAACATGTCCCATGCTTTGCCAGATCTCAGTAACTCACTCATCAGCAGTATATACAGCTCTCGGATTAATGTACCTGAGCCTCTGTTTCCATCTGGTTCTAGGGTTAGTATCATTTCAGTGTTTACTCTAATGAATAAAAATGATACTAAATCAAGTCAAACACTACAAAAACTCAAAACCAGCAACACTAGAAAAATAAAGAAATAAAATACCAGACTTACCTTACGCAACTGACCAACTGTTCATCTATCCATCCAGTGACCATCAAATTTATGTTAATGGGAAGGTGGTGTCCAGCGTGGCAGCCTTGAGCACCAGTCGGGAACCAATTTGGGTGAGGCACCATTCCAGTACAGGGCACACTCATGCGCAAACACACACTCACAGACACCTGACCAGTATAGGGTCACTAATTATCCGAACAACCAACAGAGAAAACTCCATGCAGACAATATGCTGGTAAAATACTAATAATTTACATCAAGATCGATATGACTTCCAGGATTACGCATAGTGTGCATTTAATTTTTTTATATGAATTAACACTTCAAAGAGTTTTGTCACTATGAGACTACATGTTACTATGCATCTAATGTGTGTTCTACGTGAGTTGTCACATCACACTGGTCATGGTCACAGCTATAACATGTTTTATTTATGTGTTCAACAAATGTAAACATAATTATTTATCTATCTTATTCATGCTTATTTCTGTTTTGCATTTAATTAGATTCAGTAACCAAAGGTTTGTTGCATATAGTTCACCTCAGAATGAAAATATGAAGCATAGCAGAGGAAGGGGAGTTTGTATGGTTGAGTTCAGGAAGCAAATGTTCAATTAATGTTCTGTATCCTCCAGTACATAAAAAGTATGTTTTTGGAAATGTATGTTTTTTCAAAATATTTGTATTTTATTTCTGTTAATTACCTTTTCCTTTATACCTTTATAATTTGGTTGTTATAGGCTCAGCAGATGTATCCATGGAGAACTTTCTTGGCAAGTCATGGAGAATTTCCATACAGTATGTGTAATATTCTCCCAATAGAGTATAACATGCAGGTAACTTGGAATTGTATTCTTTATTTGTAGTAAATGAGGAAATAATATAGATTTCAAAGGTTAATCTTTTTTCCACTGAATAAGTGTATTACAGTTCAGATTCTCTTAGCAAGACACAGTTTGTTGAAAATACAATCCAATGTTTTTTTGAATTTTGAAGATGAATATCTAATTGGTTAAAGCTTATATACTTGATAGGAAACATGTATAAGAGTACTTTCTATTTAATACACATCTTTTAGACTGTTGTGTCCCTTTGGCAGCATTGATTTGATACCATTATTATTCTTAAATATTTTTTTCAATACAGCTTTAACAGAAGGGAATTATAGGCTCTTTAATTGAATTCACAATTCATTATATATACCCAATTTCTGCCTTTTGGAAATCTTAGAGCATCTGAAAGTAAGTACTGCACAGCCCAAGAAGGTATTCAATGCAACAATTAGATTAGATAGATTAGATTTCAATGCAAAGCAATACCAAAAAGTAGTAAAAGATCAATGAAAAGAAAAGGCTCAAATTCGCAGAAGAACCTATGCATTGGATGGTGGATTTCTGGGTGATTCCCACCTTCTGTCACTTTTGAGCTTTAGTTTTTATTTGCCAGTTTCAGATACAGCTTTTTTTCTCCAGTATCCCAAGAGTTATCTTTTGACTATTGCCAATTGGCATATATTTAAAGAAGCAACCAACTTCAGGAATGACATACACAGTTTTCATCTGTGCTAACACAAAGGTTTCTCTAATACCCAATTAGCATTTAAACATGACTATTCAAGAATTAACTAAGAGCATTTAATATTAGAACACGGGGCTGCTGAAAATGGGGCCATGCAGTTATATATGAAAGATAAATTATACTTCTGTAATTTCATGCTGTAATTAGCCATTTCCAGCATTAGTCATATCTTGGCTATATACTTTTAAAATCATTTTAAAAACAAACATTTTGGGGTGATTTGAATACTGTATATATGGTAACACTGTTTAATGATGGTGTAGAAAAAAATATGAAAATACAAAAAAAAAAGAAAAAAGAGCTTTAGCCATACTCAAAGAATGGTTCTCAGTTGAGAAAGGCCCTTCTGTAGTGGAGCTCTGTATCTCTCAGACGTGGGTCCAATAATAATTTCTCACTTCCAGTGGCTAGCAAGGTGTTACAGTGGACTCCCAGAAGGGGAGGAGGCTTCCTGGATTGAGAAGAAAGTGAGGTCACTTGTCTTCTGGTTGGTTCCCCAATGTGCTTTAGATTATTAATTAATTAATCTTATAAATTTTATATAATTTATTATCCTGTACTTTTGCCTACACACAGTTTTAGCCGTGCATGCTAAAAGGTGCCCGTCCTGAGGGAGCTGGGCTGAGCTCACAGATCAGATTCAAAAGATTCTTTTGAAACTGGACAGCTTTTCTCAGCACTCTGTGCAGTGCCACTCACCTAGAGTCTTGTCAGATTTCCATAAACTGTTTTGTTCAATTAGTTAAACAAGTCATCTATACAGAAACTTAAGTCTGTGGTTCATCCGGGTTGATCCACTTTTATATTTCTTTATTCTAAGTTTTGAAACTCATCATTTTGTGAATTTATCATTTAGATTCTGACCTACAGTGGTGTGAAAAACTATTTGCCCCCTTCCTGATTTCTTATTCTTTTGCATGTTTGTCACACAAAATGTTTCTGATCATCAAACACATTTAACCATTAGTCAAATATAACACAAGTAAACACAAAATGCAGTTTTTAAATGATGGTTTTTATTATTTAGGGAGAAAAAAAATCCAAACCTACATGGCCCTGTGTGAAAAAGTAATTGCCCCCTCGTTAAAAAATAACCTAACTGTGGTGTATCACACCTGAGTTCAATTTCCGTAGCCACCCCCAGGCCTGATTACTGTCACACCTGTTTCAATCAAGAAATCACTTAAATAGGAGCTGCCTGACACAGAGAAGTAGACCAAAAGCACCTCAAAAGCTAGACATCATGCCAAGATCCAAAGAAATTGAGGAACAAATGAGAACAGAAGTAATTGAGATCTATCAGTCTGGTAAAGGTTATAAAGCCATTTCTAAAGCTTTGGGACTCCAGCGAACCACAGTGAGAGCCATTATCCACAAATGGCAAAAACATGGAACAGTGGTGAACCTTCCCAGGAGTGGCCGGCCGACCAAAATTACCCCAAGAGCGCAGAGACGACTCATCCGAGAGGTCACAAAAGACCCCAGGACAACGTCTAAAGAACTGCAGGCCTCACTTGCCTCAATTAAGGTCAGTGTTCACGACTCCACCATAAGAAAGAGACTGGGCAAAAACGGCCTGCATGGCAGATTTCCAAGACGCAAACCACTGTTAAGCAAAAAGAACATTAGGGCTCGTCTCAATTTTGCTAAGAAACATCTCAATGATTGCCAAGACTTTTGGGAAAATACCTTGTGGACTCATGAGACAAAAGTTGAACTTTTTGGAAGGCAAATGTCCCGTTACATCTGGCGTAAAAGGAACACAGCATTTCAGAAAAAGAACATCATACCAACAGTAAAATATGCTGCTTCAGGACCTGGAAGGCTTGCTGTGATAGATGGAACCATGAATTCTACTGTCTACCAAAAAATCCTGAAGGAGAATGTCCGGCCATCTGTTCGTCAACTCAAGCTGAAGCGATCTTGGGTGCTGCAACAGGACAATGACCCAAAACACACCAGCAAATCCACCTCTGAATGGCTGAAGAAAAACAAAATGAAGACTTTGGAGTGGCCTAGTCAAAGTCCTGACCTGAATCCAATTGAGATGCTATGGCATGACCTTAAAAAGGCGGTTCATGCTAGAAAACCCTCAAATAAAGCTGAATTACAACAATTTTGTAAAGATGAGTGGGCCAAAATTCCTCCAGAGCGCTGTAAAAGACTCCTTGCAAGTTATCGCAAACGCTTGATTGCAGTTATTGCTGCTAAGGGTGGCCCACCAAGTTATTAGGTTCAGGGGGCAATTACTTTTTCACACAGGGCCATGTAGGTTTGGATTTTTTTTTCTCCCTAAATAATAAAAACCACCATTTACAAACTGCATTTTGTGTTTACTTGTGTTATATTTGACTAATGGTTAAATGTGTTTGATGATCAGAAACATTTTGTGTGACAAACATGCAAAAGAATAAGAAATCAGGAAGGGGGCAAATAGTTTTTCACACCACTGTATGTCTGTAAAATGCCCTTCTACAGACAATTGTGGATTCAAGTTGAACAAATGACTTTTTTCTAGCAGATAATTCTGCATTAGCTCTCTTTTATTTAATCTGAGTATGGATGCTTTTTTTTTTAATAAGTTTCTTACTTAGGTGATGCAACTCTGATTGTCCTTTTGTAAGACTTTTTAGAATGCCTGAAGCTTGCACTATGAAAAACATTTTATTCATCCTTGCCCAAAGATAAAATTAAAATTTAAATTTAAAACTGTTTTATGCCTAAAACAAAAACAACTCAGCAACTTAAAAACAACAATTTGTAATAGCAATTCTAAAAACTTGACATTTTCAAATTTAGTCTTTCATGTCAAGCACACCCTTTGTGGCATTTATAAAAACAAAGCAATAAAATAAGAAACAATGCAATTTAAAATGAAGCTGGCACCTGTACTATAATACATATACTGTACACTTATTCTTTAAGAACATTAGCTGTAAAAGTCAAATTTTCTTTGAGAGATCTCAAATACAACATGCTTTACAAACTTTTGAAAATTAAAAAACACCTATCTAAAAGCATTAGAGAATTTTCAGAATTATCAATCTTAAAACAGGAAAGCATTCCGTGAGATCTCAATTACTAATTAATTTGCTGTTTCAAGTATACCTTCAGAGAGATTATTTCAACTTATATATTTTTCTGTTTTACACATCTAATGGGCATTACTGACCCCCAATACAAGTTATTAAAGTGCCATCAGAGTCACAAACATAGCAGGGAACACACTGTCACATCAGTTGCTTGCAAAACCAACTCACTTCTTCAGTTGAATGAAGTACTATCAGGTAAGTTAAATGATCTTTGCAAACATGAAAGTAAAAAAGCAAGAAAGGAAAACGAAAAGGCAATTACCTTATCTACAAATGAATTGAAGAGGAAAGGAACTTCCAAAGCGTGGCTTATTGTTACACAAATATGTATTAAACAAAATATGATATGTCTTTTTGATTAAACCAAAATAAAATGGTATTTAAGCTTATTTTGACCTAAAACATTTTATATGTGTTTTTCAATATTTTTTCCTTTGTACTTGTAGGTGTGCCTCTGTGGGCTTAGTGAACGTAATCTCAAAATTGCTAATGGAGAAATTCTTGGTGTCTCACTCTTAATGGAAGATGTCATTCAGACCAGCCAGGATGCCAACTTTTTTGGTTTTCAGAATTGGGAGGAAGAACATTTTCAAAACATTGAAATTAAGGTATTATATAAATATGCAACAGAGCTATATTTATGTGTCTGTGTGATGACAAGTTTATTTTTGTTTTGGGAAAGTTTTTCTTATTTTTATCCTTGACATATAAGCCTTTGAATAACTATTGTCGTGGTAGCATCCTAAGGTGACCCTGTTCCCCTTTATACTTTTTATTATGTAGACCATAGCAAAATACTGCAAATCCTATACTCTTACCACACTGTAAGGGTTGACTGCTATTGTAGTTCAACACTACCCCTTTCTTTTACATTCTATTCCGCTCCCCGCTGCAAGTGGTGACCCTGTTGTGGCTGAACGGAGGCCATTGAGGGTGTAGGCGGGGTGTAGCATTATAGTGTTCCTCGGATGGATCCGTGTTGAATGGGGGCGGTGGTGCGGTGGGACACTGCAGGCAGCATACTGTAGTGGAGGTGACTGTGATGTGGGCTGGTAATGAACCGCCCCTCGCTGCCCCCATTCATTCTCAATAGCAAGCCTGCTTGTACTGTTACGCATATAGCAGGAAGTTGTCTCTTGTCAGTACAGGGTGGTCCAGATCTAATTCTGCAGATCCAGATCGTCTGGATGACTTTGATTTATGCGGGGACGATTCCAGTTCGGCGCGAAGACGATTCTTCGTGTTGTCAGTTCGCACATTTCTCGATGGTCCGGGATTTTTCGGGTGATTTTCTATGTAATAAACTGAATAAGTTATAGCGTAATGAAAATTGCATAATTAGATCTGGACCACCCTATACATCAGACGTGTTGACAACTGGTGCCAAATCTGCTGTGATAGCATGTACAGTGCTGTACAGAAGAGCTCATCTTAACCTTTTGTCTTCACCCTTCAAGAATGTCTCTGAAACACAAATCTGATGCAAGTGCTGGTGCTACAGTAAAGAAGAGAAGAACCATCACCATTGAAAATAAAGTAGAAATAATAAGGTCAGAAAGAGGTGAAACTCCATCATTCATTGGCAGAGCACTTGGTTATAGTCGGTCACCAATAACATTTATTAAAGTAATGTACCTGTTCCGACTTACATACAAATTCAACTTACGTACAAACCTACAGTCCCTATCTCGTACGTAACCCGGGGACTGCCTGTAATTAAAGTTACAAACTAAGTAGATGCCTGCTAACAGGTGGCTCTCTTTCTTATGTTCTGGTCTGGCTTTTGTGTTTGCTCCAGTATGGCCTTTGAATGGAGACAGTGATGGCCTGGCTTTGTCTTCCATGAATGGAAAATGGCATAGAGAGATAGATAGGGGGAGAAAAAGGGTTTGTTTACTTAATTTTAATGATCCTTGGCACACCTCTTGCAAGAATGAAAGTGTATTGTTCCCAATGACTCAGCTCAGGTAGACTGAAACTGTTCCAACAAAACCCCAACCTTTACCCCATGCTTTGTTCATGTTAGCATTTTAGTCCAGTTTCAAAGGATGCACAAATGTAGTTTCGGACAAACAAGAAAGAAAAGATATACAGATAATTAAGTCGTAAACAGCTTTATCTGATTAATCTTAACTTTACTTGTCCCTTCTAGTCCAGGCTTTCTTCATGGGGGAATGACTCATAGAATGTAAAGTGTTCCTGCACATCTGGCCCACTCTGGTCAGCTCTCCCTCTCCTTGTCACAGATGGACAGCACTTCACAAAAGGTTTTATCTAATGTAATAAGTAATAAAATGCCCCCCCAAAACCCCCTCCCCTGGGGAAGAACCAGCTTAGACAGCTTTCCTGTATTTTAAAATATCATATTGTTGGACGGGGCGGCATGGTGGCGCAGTGGGTAGCGCTGCTGCCTCGCAGTTGGGAGACCTGGGGACCTGGGTTCACTTCCCGGGTCCTCCCTGCGTGGAGTTTGCATGTTCTCCCCGTGTCTGCGTGGGTTTCCTCCGGGCGCTCCGGTTTCCTCCCACAGTCCAAAGACATGCAGGTTAGGTGGATTAGCGATTCTAAATTGGCCCTAGTGTGTGCTTGGTGTGTGGGTGTGTTTGTGTGTGTCCTGCGGTGGGTTGGCACCCTGCCCAGGATTGGTTCCCTGCCTTGTGCCCTGTGTTGGCTGGGATTGGCTCCAGCAGACCCCCATGACCCTGTGTTCGGATTCAGCGGGTTGGGAAATGGATGGATGGATGGATATTGTTGGACATTAATAAAAAAAAAAAAAAAAATTAGAAAACGACATGCTCCATTACATCTAGGATATCTTACTATCTGTATGTATAATCTGTTACAGTTTCTCTTGTCTTCATTTGAAAGTTTAAATACTCTTTCCATATGCTTTTTAAAAATATATAACCAAAATTCATAATCTGATGTATTAGGTTTCACCCACATGGTTAAAAATACTGCTAGATTGATCATCAACTCTTTGTCGGCACTATGTGGTGTGTGTGTAGACATGGCAGTGTGCTTTGTGACTGAGTGGTGTCCAGTATAAGGCTTACACCTGTAGCTTCTTCTTTTTTTGTTTTATTTTGCGCTTGATTGTATTTTGTGGCAAACTATTTATGCTAATAATAGCAATTTGAAGGTCATAGTTTTATGTTGACCCAACCAAATTTGTGTATAAATGTTTATATGAAATAAAATTTAATATTACATACATTACTTTTTCAATATATAAATTAAATTTGTGGTCAGTCTCCAAGTACAAATTTATATTGTATTTACACATTCTCAAGTGTAAGTCAGGAAACAACAGTTAACTGCACTACCCACCACACTCACACTTGCACGTGGTCAACTTAGAATGTGTGTATCCCCCAAGTCATTCACATTAGTTAACATAATATGTATGTCTTTGAGGATGTGGGAGGAAAACTTTTGTACCTGGAGAAAAATCCACAAAGAACATGGGGAGAATGTTCAAACTCCTCATAGACACTAAACAGGTGTAGTAGGATTTGTCCCAAGAAAGCTGGATCCCTAAGGTAACAGCACTGATAGCCACACCATTATGCAGCCCTGTTACTATGTAATAAAAAATAAAGGTACCATATTATTGGTTGTGTAATCTAAATGTGACCATTTGTTATGTACCATTTTCTATACAGAGTTTAAAGGTAAGGCTGTGTTACAAGGTGTCCAGTCCTATTTATTCATTTAGTTCTTCATTGATAAACATAGTTACAATGTCTTAAAATACAAATATCATACTTACATTTAATAGATTTTCAGTTAAAAGCATGATTGATTGTTTTAGAGCAGTTTTCTATTTATTGCAGCCTGATCATGCTGGAGATATAATTCCTGTCAATAGTTTGATCCACACAGAAGAAAATATTTTTTCTGAGGGCCTCCTGGAAAATCCAGTAGAATTGTACATGCTTCTTAAATCATTTTTGGTTCTGTGGAAGCAGCTTGAAGTTTTTAAGAAAGAGTGGGCACGAGAGAAACTGGGCATGGAAGAGATCAATACTCTATCACTTCATCAGCAATTCTCCAAGATTTACAGGTAATTTTGTTTGTTGCACTTATTGAGTTTTTATCATAACCAGAAAAAAAATAGCATAGCTGTAGACAGGCAGAATTTGTGCAGTATATTGTGTTTTTCTCTACAAATCCTGATGCTAAATACATAAGTGCACATCTTGAGTTCGCACTTACTGTCCAGCTCCCTCAGGGTGGGCACCTTTTAGCATGCACGGCTAAACCCGTGTGTAGGCAAAAGTACAGGTGGAAAATATACAAAGTAATACTCTAACTGTAATCTACACTGGACACCTCCAAAATCCTGCAGAGAATATTTGAAATACTGAAAAGTATGAAGAATGTTATCTTATGGAGTTTTGCAGCTTCACTTAGTACCACTTGAGTTAGAATTCGAACCTGGGTAAATTTTCAGATATACTGTAAAAACTCTGTGAACATCCAAAATATTTATATGCCTAGGTCAGACTTTTTTTTAACAGTTAAGACGACACGATGGATAAGTTAACAACTTACAAATAACAGAACATTTCAACACAGGAAAACAAGTTAAAAGTCTAATCATTTTACATGTAATTTGCCCCCTAGACTGTTGTTTCAAATTTAATTACTTATTATGAAATCAGTATGATTATAAAAATGACCTACTTTAACATTTATAAGAAAGCATTGGTTATGAAGTGAAGTTAATGGCTAAACTGGGGGTTTAAGCTGCTTTTCAAATATGAGTATCTTTCAGGTACATTTATTGAATTATTCACTCTGTAAAAAAACAAATAGAAAAGTACATAGGCAGTACTGATACATCAAATAATCTTGACTTGACTTGACACATAGCTTTGAATGTTTATTCTTATGGTGATTCTTTGGATTTCTTAGATATGAAGGTAATGATTATTCAATATTGACTATATCACATGTAGCTTTGTAATCATTATATTTGTCAAGTTGTTGTGGCTCTAGAATAGGACATATTGTGCAAAGTAATGTACAATATTGAGCAGTAGGAATAAAGGCATATTGGCCTTGCATTTTGATCAATTGATTTTTTGCCTTTTAGAGGACTGTGGTGGTAATGGAGGAGCTACAGTAAATGCTCAGATGAAGTATCAGTTTACCATTCAGTCTGTATCTACACCCTCGCTCATTGTCGCAAGCACTGTGTAGAGACTGAAAGAATGTAATCACAAATACAATTGGCCAAAATTAAGTTTTTTGCTAGACACACCATCCGTGATGAAATACTGAGGTTAGAGGAGCTTAGAAGCTTTCTCCATCCCTAGAGGAATCAACTGATGGCATATGGCCATTTCATGAATATGTCCCCCACAGGAGGTGTACAATACATGACAACCTGCTAGAAGACTCCAGGAAAACCCAGAACACTATTAAGGGACTATGTTATTTGACTGGTCAGGAAGCACGTTGAAATTGCCCAGGTGAAGCTGGAGATTGGTGATGTGAATCGGAGGGTCTGATCTGTTCAGCTCAGCCTATTGCCACCATATCCCCTACCAGGATGAATACATGGAAGGAGAAGTGAAAGTTATATCCCTCTCTGTTTTTCTCAAAATGAAAAAAATAACTACCCAATCTTTAAACAGTCTTTTGAATAAGCTATAAACAAATCAGTTATTTTACATCTACTCCAACATTGAAATAGGCGGAACTCTGTTTGTAATTACTCCATGTTTCTTTTTTATAGAGTGGAAATTTTCTATCCTGCTATGAAGATGATAGCTGGACAGATGGGTAATGAGGAGGCATTTGATCAACTGTTCATAGATACCCAATCCATTCTTCCACTGAAAGGTGCTTCAGAAATGGAGATTAAAACACAGCAGGTAGTGGGAAAACAGCAACATTATAGCTATAAAATATCCAACATTTACAATTTGAAGTACATACAGTATAGGAATGATAATTACTGCAGATGTGACTTAAAAATGGCCCGTGTGTATAGGGGCATCTGTGCTTTTTTGGTTTAATTTCTTGTAAATACTAATATTTTTATCTTTCTTCACCTATACACCATTATGCACCTTTAATGATATTTATAGCCTCTGCATGATTTACTACTGTTAACTGAAAATCTATAAAACATTGCATGAAGCTTGCCTTTGCTTTATTCCAGATATAGTAGAATTAATCCACAACAAAAGCAGATAGGTATATTGAGTCTTCTTATCCATTCAGAGGATCCCACCAACATCAAATGATCTAATATGGCTGAACATAGCACATTCTTAGTTCTCACTTTACTGAAGTTGTGCCTGACCTTCTGCCTTCTCCTTCTGGATGTTGAGTCCAGAAACAGGCACCACAGAGTTCTTGAGGGAATCTGGTCACTTTTTGTTGCCTGCCAGGAGCTCACCAGGAACATCCTCAGATATGGCTCCAGAAGAGGGTCCTTCTATTCTTTATTTGCCTTATTTGGGAGAGATTTTCTTGCATTTTTTTAGAAATATCATGATAGTTATATTTTTCAAATTCAAAGAGAAATTGATGTGATTGGATTATATGATAAATATAAAATGTGTGTTTTAATTTTCAAATATCTCCATACACAGTAAAGTACTGTATATTATAGTATGCACATTTTTTTGGAAAAGGCAAAGTTAATTTAGATGATTCTGTCTTTCTGCCTATAGTACAGTCATTGAAGTGCTGCCCAGGTCCCTTCCATAGAAAAAGTAAACTGGTGAAAATGCATAATGCCTCCTTTCATTTAAGAACTGCCATTCTAACCTTTATCACATATACTATATAAACAGTACAAGCAGTGGTACTGTAAATGTGTTGGATATACAGTAACAGTGTAGTTGTTCCCTCACTCTAAAGTAAGGATTTTGTGGCCACCAAACAGAGAATGAAAAGGGTCTGTTGTTGCATCATCTGTGGAGCAATTCTGCTACTTTTTCATTTATGCAGCAGCAGGATTGTTTTGGCTCAACTCCCTGGCGTTAAACCAGAATATTGCCACACAGGTGCAAACTTCCTGGGTTTAGCTAAGTTAATAATTTACATCACAATATGTGAAAACATGAAATTATTTATGACTCAACTGCAGGATGACTCGTTGACTTTTTAAAGCATCCATAATTTTCTAATTTATACCTCACATATATACAGCACTTTACAAAGTGTCACCTTATTGTGCTAAGCTCCTAGGGTGACTCTCCATTCTCCCCTTTATACTCCATATTATGTAGCTCTTAACAAAATGTCCCCAAATCCCTGCTATTACCTGCATATGTTACACAACCTTTTACATTTGTAACCACAAGCAACAAGATGGAGTACCGGAACAGGCAAGAGAAAAGAGTGACACATTTATTTGTGTATTATAGATAGTAAGTTTTAATCTTTACATATTGTAATTAATACTAGAATTCCTGAAGCCTATGAAAAAACTTGTAATCCCGGTCCACTTTAAATCCCTTCACATCTTTCCATCAGCATGTTTTGTTTTGTAAATGCGTCGATCAGCACAAGCAGCAAACAGCCTGCTGTCCCACCCCCCACCTTGATGGAGCTCATCTCTCCCAGCTCAAGCCAAGGTTCCTTTTCTGTGTATGAGGTGAGGTGCCTGGAGTTGTATAGAGTAAATAATATAGTATATTGTTATTTGAAATACATGCATTTCGTGTGGGTTCCGTGTCTACAAAGATCTGGGTAAGTGTAAGATGAAAGGAAATGAAGAAATGCTGAACATATACCTAAAGCAGAAACTTTTTCAATGTTATACTAATAATGACATGAATTGTATAATGTGCGAAGACTTTAGTCCAAATATCAAATAAACATGTGCACTTTTATTCAAGAATATAACCAAAGAAATATCAATCAACAGGGAGTTTACACGTATTCTTGAATGGTGCAGAGGTAAGAACTGCTGCCTTATAATCTGAAGGTCCTGGGTTCGAGACTGGGCATTTTGTGTTTTAAATAGTGAGCTATTATTATTTCTACAATATAATAAAAACATATATTTAATTTGAGTCTGTAAAACCGTTGTAAATTTTGGCTACTTCTAAAAGTTACAGCTTGTTTTTTTATTATTCAGTTTTATTCTCTCAGTGATGTTCACGTGGTATAATGAACTTGCCTCTCCCTCTCTGGGTTGATGGCATTTATCTCCATTTTTTTCACAAGAGCAGTGCTTTGGCTGATGCCTGCTCAGAACTACTTGTTGTACTGGCAATCAAAGATACAATGACCTGTGACTGCTTTTAGACTGGACAAAGGCAGGACCATAGCAACAGACAACTTCTTCACGGCGCTTTCGCCTGCTAATAGACTGCTGCACTGCAATGCAACTCTGCTTGGCACTACAAGTAAAATGGGACTTCCACCTGCAGCTAAAGTCACTTCAGTATGCGAGCAATTTGCCACGCTAGTATTTAGATCTGACAGTGCCGTGCTGATGGTGTATGTGCCCAAACTTTACACTGGCTGTTACAGACTGAAATCAAAAGCTTCTTCTTTTTGGACACATACTGTGTCAGCACATCAAAACCTTACAGTGCTTATGTTACTTTTAAACACGAGGGGATATTTTTAATTACCTTAAATTGATTTGAGTGGTGTAAAAGAAATATTTTAACTTGTGTCAGTCTTCATTGGATTCATGCAACTTTCATTTAAACGGTCTTAATAATACTGTACCCAGAAATTACATGTATTTTTATGTTACTTACTCCATGTATTTGTATTGATACAGTAGCTGAAAAATGTTTTTAATCTCACATTTTCATGGTGTACAGACAACAAATTTTCTGAAAGAATGGGAGCCAATGGTGACAATGCTAGACACTAGCAAGTAATATTTAATATGTCCAAAATAAAGGTTCCCTTAGATTTCTTTTACATTTAATTTAAGCTTCCTTCATTTTTATTACAATATAAAATTAACATTGTTATTATATGCTGTTTTATACTGTATTTTTTTGTTTTTTAAAGTGCCTTGCGATACTCCTGACAGTGGTTGGTGCTGTGCTTTGTGTTTTCTGGATAGATCAAGGGTGTATACTTCTTTGACTGTGTTCTTAATTCATTCAGAATACAAAATTTGAGCTACCCTGACAAAATATTTTGTATATTTCCAAAAGCTTCACAAACTTTTGGAAAGTTTAGAATGCCATATGATTTCTGAAGTACAGAAGAGGGTTGCCAAGGATCTGACACTTGTTATATCAGAGAGAGCACGACAGGACACCGGTCTACCCATAGGTATGCCATGTTTCTGTCTACTTTTTTTATCATAATTCTTACTGTATATAAATTACAAGCTTTTGTTTGTCAGTTACATATACAGTTGAAAAAATATAAAAGATGTGCACTGTCTATAGACAACCAATTGTACATTTAATATGGTTTAAGGAGATAAAGATGTGGCATGAATACAGAAAATCCTTTCCTCCTTTTTTTCTTTGCTGCTGGACTGGAACAGATCCCTCTCCGTGTGTCTTATCAGTTCCTATTATTTACATATTATTTTTAAGAGGGAGAATATACCAGTATGAGTTATGCTGCATTCATTTTCTTCGGGACAGATGAGAAATATAAGCTTCCTTGTTACAAATTTCATATGCATGTCTTTCCAAAATGTAGCTCTGAGCTGAGGAATTTGAAATTTTTTTTTATTTGAGAAGTTAAGATGTGGTGTAACACTGACCTCTCACCTCATTTTGCTATATTAAATAAAAACAATGAATCTGATTAATCATAAACAGAACTGTTGTAGCTGCATTGTACAATCACATTTAGAGCAATGGATTATACACTAAATACATACAATTTGCTTTTTGTTTATATTAAAAAAAATTAAGCTAGTCATTAATTGCTTTTTGTGTGGCGCAAGTAGCTAATTAACAACAATATTATGTTTTACCCTAAACACCAAGCAGAAATTTACATGAACAGAATAAAGTGGGAAGGTGAATCATTACAAGTGACAAATCCAAAGTTTTCACAGCACATGAAGGCAGCAGTCAGTCAGTGAAAAAACTTGATTACAGAGGGATGTGTGGTACTCCAATTTCCTGCCATATCACTAAGGATTTGCGGATTAGGTTGACTGGTCACTTTAAATTGGCCTGATGTCAGTGACTTTGTCCTTTGATGGACTGTTGTCTTGTCCAGTGTTCGTTCCTCGATAGTATTAAAAGGCTTTGGTCTTGTTACGTCTGGACTACTGCAACTCTCCACATGGTGCCAAATCTCAATCCAGACTGTTTTCGTGTATAGCTCCCAGCTGGTGGAATGAGCTGCCTACCTTCATTCAAAGTTCTGACTGCCTCAGTGTGTTTTCTTGTTGGGTGAATTTCTGTCTAACTGATATTAACTGTTAAGTTTGGTAACCTGGGATTTGAAACTTGCTTGCATTTTATTTTCTGAGCTCTGCACATGTAATGTTCCCAAACAGTCCCCCAGACTGATGATTACTCAATTATGTTGACCAATTTTGTAAATTGCTTTGTATAAAATTTTCTGCTAACCAAATAAATGTAAATATATATATGTAAAATGTAAATGATGATATAAAGTCCAGAGTATTAGAATAAGTAGATTCTAAAAATGGATAAAAATTCATAATATTGGCAATACAAAAACTCAAATTAGACATGAGTTTCCCTTGATGGATTTGCTTGAACATTAGTAAAGACCCCAAGTGTGGATTGCAACTCTTACTTAATTCTCAGTTTATTCCTAGAACATCTCTTCCATTTATCACAAGTCTTTTCATAAAATGTTTTTAAAATAAAGTGTGTGGTTTTTTAACAAAAAGGTACTTTTAAATTTTTCACTGAATAAAACTTTCAGTAATTGTTTAAGGCAAATTAGTGATGCACAGCTTATGTATTTTGTTTATTTTAAAATAAAAATTTCATTTATGTACCTAGAACTGTGGAAGCACCCTATCATGGAGGAGCACTTTTCTGCTGTTAGGCCTCAGATTATTGAAAAGTTTGTGCAGAATTTAACAGACGGTCAGCTAGAAAGTGGTGATGAAGTAAGTAAGGTGTAAAAGACGTACTGTCTATCTAACCATTTCACACTTGTGGTTTGATCTGGCCTTGGGTGATCCAGTAAGAGCAACTACACCTGCTTATGTACACATTGTGGGGCATTAAGTTCACATCCTGTTGATGTGTGTAGTATGAAATGATTTTTTTGCTTAATTTATTACCAATACAATTACTCTTGTTATTTACAAATGAAAAAATAAGATTTTATGCCCCAATAGTGTATTTTATTTTGGTCCCATCTTCAACCGTATGTGTAGATGAGCAAATCCATTATAAAGTGCAAGATGGTGGAACAGATTAAAAAAATGCTAAAATATGAGAGGGTTCAATACCAGACAAAAGTGTAAGGGTATCTGTGCATGCCATAGGCCTTCAAAATGTGGTAAATAACATTAACTTGATTTTCTGATTCATTATTCTATAATACTTAATAAAAATTGTATTTATATATTTAATTTTTCAGGTTACTTTTACAAAAGAACACTTAAAGGCTTGTCTTACATCATTGGCTTGTGACATTATGGCACGAGAACGAAGTAATTTTGAAGCATATTCCATGTTTTATGAGAATATTCTTCAGCAGGAACATCACCTTCTTTTTCAAAAAGAGCAGGTATTTGTAGAGATTAAGTATTTGGTCTTTCTTCATTTTATATGTTTTATGTATGTTAATATTATTTTCATATATATTATAGGCACGAAAAAAAGGAGCAGACTTTTTATTCATTTAGTTGTAGCAGTAGTATGTTTGACCAAGATGCCATATGCTGCCACTCTCTAATATCATGATAAACATGAATTTATTCAAATATATAACTTTTTTAATACATAACTTAATAAATGGATTAAACAAATCAGCTTACCTGATGTAGTCTTTAGTCTTCTTTTTATCCTCTCGTGTCCTGAAAGCTTGTGAAAAAAGTTGCAATAAAAAAATCCTGTTTCTGTGCTGGATAGCAGGGTCTTATTGGCATAGAAATAAGAGTAAGGAATGTTAACTATACTGGAGATTCATTTGTTTTTAGACAAATATCTGTTAGTAAGTTTAAACAAAGTGAGCAAAATACACTAAACCCTGCGAAGTGTCTCTGCCATCAGTTGAAAAAAAACTTTAACTATAAATGAAATGTATCTGAAAATTATTTAATAAAAATGGTTTTAATAAATGTAACATAAAAAATAGAGTAAATGTGTATTAATTTTGGGTCAGTATAATAAACATAATAAATGGTTAGATTTAGTTTTGTAACCTATTTAAACAAACGAAAAGGATGAGAGTGCCAAAAAAGGTTTGTGGTTTGCTGCTGGTCAGGCAAAGAAAAACAAACTTCACTGGGTTCAAGATGGAACTGACAAAATGGCGGCTTTAAAGTTAGGCAGGTGAAATTAGGTCATCAGGACCAGAACTGGAAGTGACCTCGTGAGGGCCAGGCGGGATTTCCCGTGACTGGTCTGCAGGAAAAAAAGAGATAGTGTTGATTCACTCCGCCCTCCCCTGGTCTGGCATGGAATTACCCTCAATTGAGCCCTTTAGCTGCCTGCGCACGTGTGTGACAGTTTTTACTTTATTTTTTTAAATCTAGTACACCTACGAAAATGTACAAAGATACTTACCTCATCCAGTTTTCTTCATTATTGCATATTTCACACTGTAAATGTTATCAAATTTTCAGTCAAGCCCTAATATTATATAAAACAGTATTTAAGTAAACAAATATCATGAAATGTTGATACATACATATTTCTTCAAGAAATTATGCAGTATCTAATGACCTGTTTGAAAAAGTCAATTGTTCAAGGACTCGATAACTGGTTTTGCTACCATTAAGAGCAATACCAAGTTCTTCCAGTAGATACTGTGCAATATTTTTTCTAGTCACTTTTTCTTGTACAATTCCTTCATCTTTGGCATTTTCGGTTTCTAAGCATTAATTACTAGTTTCATATAATGTCAAAACATCTCAGTAGGTAGCTCAGGAAAACATAAAAAGGAAGAATGTAACAGAATAATGATAGTAAATCATAGGTAGAATCAAATTTAGTGAACATAAAGCTGTAACTAATATCATTAAGGAATATTGTAAGTCTCTATACAAATTAGAGTGCAATGAACTAGAAGCCCATTTTAATTCCTTTTTCAATAAATTAGGAGAGCTACTGAACAAAACACTGTGGCTCATCAAAAACTAAAGATTCTATAAACTTCTTGCAAAGACGAAAGCTGTAGGTTCAGATGATTATCCAGTGGAATTTTATTAAAGGATGTCTGTTTATCAGCCAGCTATGTATAAAAGATCTAAAGAACACACTGTTCAATCCCACACATCACAGCAGCCAGCAGTTACCATCTTTCAAAGGAGAAATGAAGATACTTTGGAATGTACATCATATAGACCAATCTCATTACTGAATAATGTTGTCAAGGTGTTGTCCAAAGCTCCCTATAAGAAAATCATAAAATTAAACAAGATTCGTTAAAGGTAATAAGCTGTTGTCAAAAATTATTAAATAAATATTATTACTGTTAGTAAACCCCAAATCATTCACTTAAAGTATCTGCTGATTTTATTAAGCTTACTAGAGAACTATTGCATTACAAGATCTTGATTTAAAATTAATTTGAATAAATGTTTGCTTTTTCCAGTCAGCTCACTAGCACGCCATACTATATTAGGGTCCTTTCCATTGACTTTCATAGAGCAATTCAGGTAAACTTAATGATCTCTTAAATCTCAATCCCTGAGTTTGATGGAAAGCATTAAACAAGATATTAATAGGTGGTCACCTTTGTAGCTGTCTCTGGCAGACAGAATCAATAAAGTTTCAATGAATATCCGCCCCAAAGTGTTTTTCAGAACATTGCCTCATGTATTAAAGATTGTGTATTAAAAGGACAACACTGCAGAAGCTTTACAACTTGGTTGCAAAAATTCATTATTTGAGAAAAGAGAAGGAAGTAGAAAGTACTGATTATGAACCTGCTTGGTAGGTTGTGGAAAGAAAATCTGATTGACTCTATTTCAAATATAAAATTCTCTCAGTACATTTTTCTCTTAATAAGTTAGGAACTTTATTGAGAAAGAATTTGTTCTATTAATGTTCACACTCTAAATATTTAATGAGGACTTATATTGGTAGTAAGTGTGGATATTGTCAATTAATGTCACAGTGTTTACTGGTAGACAATCTTAAGTAATGCTGGGAAAGAGACAGTCTAAAAAGAGGCCATTTTCAGTGAAAATATTTTTTACACTGCACTTTGGACTGCATCAAATATATTATCATCTCAAGTCTCGTTATTCCAAAACACTGCTGTGAGAGTGGATGGGATTAGACTATATAGAAATAAAACACCTTGATTTCCCGCACTAAAATGTTATGTCATTGACTAGACCTGCTCAAGTGCAAGAATCCTAATGCACTCTGAATAATATAAGAAAATTTAAATGTATGAAAAACAGAATTTTCTTTGGCGAGTTTCTTTAGAATCAGGCAATAATTCATTATCCTTATTCTAAAGTAAGCGTTCTGTGCTCCTGGCAACATGCTAGCTTAACTCCTGAGGAAATATCTTTTTATTTTCCATAGTAATTAATTTAGAATTATTTGATAAAGGGCAGAATTCTTGATTCCTTCAATGATACAGTACAGCATCTTCAAGCCAAGAAAACAATAGTACTGTTATAATAACACTGTTGGTATGATGTGTTATTTTCTTGAGTTATAGTCGGGTCCTTTCTCTGTCTTTAACTTTGGCAAAATGGGCTCACGGATCTGTAGATGTTCACTGTGAATTATTGAAAAATGTTATACCTTTAAATGGAGATGTTTTGACAGATTAGCCATTCCTGGTAAAATTACTACTGAGAAAGATGTTCTATATTTGGACAGTATGGCTGTGACTGTGGCTTAGTGGGACAGAAACTGACCAGTAGAATTATTAAAAACCTTCTTCACTGATGTCAGTCAATACATTTTGATGAAGTTTCCAAATAAAGTCCCACGCAGGCACAGTGAGGATGTGCAGACATTTTATACTTTGAGGCAGTAACACTAAACACTATTTCACCATGCTGTGAGCAACCAAATTCACTCGAAAAAAATAATTTAAAAGCAATTTATTCTTGTGTAGCGCTCTTCAATGAGTAGGACAACTTATAACACTTTACATGGTTCTCCTAAATAGTGGGATAAGTCTCTCTACTAGGCTTCATTACCATGATAACTATTGGAAAACTGCCTGTCTCATTTAGTGTTGAGAGTGTCGCCAGTGTTATATAAAAATAAAAAATACTGTTCTTTCAAATATCCTTTCAACAAAAAGCACACCTTTATATGCAATAATGGAGAAAATCAGATTGTGATTCAATTTTTTTTTTTGGTCTACTGCTTTGTAATGGGAACAGGAATCTTATTGCCTTTGAACAATTTATTTAAGTGTTGAGTTTAATAGACATCTGACAAATAATGGGGCTAAGTCCAT
Source organism: Erpetoichthys calabaricus (assembly GCF_900747795.2). Classification (NCBI taxonomy): domain Eukaryota; kingdom Metazoa; phylum Chordata; class Cladistia; order Polypteriformes; family Polypteridae; genus Erpetoichthys; species Erpetoichthys calabaricus. The sequence goes on along the minus strand of NC_041396.2, from coordinate 188,000,870 downwards.
GCTATGTGTATTAATACAATTTCCTATTTAGTTCTTCTTTATTTAGCAGTTAGTTTTTGCAGTTAAAGCACATTTTCTTATCACAATGTCTACATTCAAAATGTAGCATGTAATGAAATAGTAGTTTCTTTATATTTTTTTAAGTTGTGAAATGAATATAAATATGAACAGATTTCTTTATCCTTAAAGAAGTGGTCACACATGGTATATTTTTGTCAGATTTGATGCTCTCCATGTATATTTTTTATTATAATACTTGAAATGAAAATAATCAAAATGTTAATAATTCTGAAAAAATGTTCTTTTTTAGGACCTAAAGGTCATAGGAAAATATCAGTTGCTAAAAGAAGGACCAGAAAATGAGGTAAGTGTTGTCCTCTGAAGAAGTGTTTCCAGAATTCTGTAATATTCATGAAAACAGCATATTGACAGCAAACTCCTTTAGGTCCACTTCTAATAAACCTCATAATGTACTTCATATCCCATCTCTACTTTTGCAAAACCAGCTTGGCCCCCCTGAGGAGGTCATGGGGGTGAATAATTTTGCAAATGCGTCTTGATCCCTCTGTGGAGGTTGAGAATAACCTACAAAGCTTTAAATGGCCTTGCACCAGACTACATCAGTGACCTTCTCCATCGCTGTGCTCCTGTTTGCCCACTAAGGTTGTCTGATACTGGCAATCTTGTTGTGCCCCACACCAACCTGCACTCTCTGGGTGACAGGGCTTTCAGCTGTATAATGCCCAGACTTTGGAATGACCTCCTAAAATGAATGAGATCAGCTGACTCAATTCATTCTTTTAAAAAAACAACTTAAAACTCATCTGCTCAGGAGGGCTTTTAACTTAACCTGACATTCTGCCCCTTCTTTCAGTTTACCTCTCTGTCCAGATGCTCAGGGTAATTTGTGTGTGTGTGCTATATCACAAATTATATTATTTGTTCAGGCTTTTCTTCTTGTATTGAATTTAGTATTTTACTCTGGTTTATTGTCTTTTATTCTGTTTAATGCTTTGTATATCCTGCATCTGTCTGTTTTAGTGTTCAATGCAGAGAATATTTGTAACCTTATACATACCTTCTGTTCTTTTTGAGACTCTGTGAAGTGCCTTGAGCATGGAAAAGGTGCTATATAAATAAAACATTATTATTATTATTAGTTTCACCAAACATCACATAATGATATATTTTTGTTTAAATTATTATGATTTACTTTAAATATGGTTTACCTAAATTAATCAGTAACATTAAGTAAGTCTGGATTGTAATCAAACTTTTCTGTAGACTTTATCATAAGCGCCTTGAGATTTCGAAAGGAGCTACATAAATAATATTTTTTTATTATTATCACTATTATTATTATTATTACCTTATTGCAGATATAAAGTGACTATATTGCAACAAGTTCCTATTTGTTAGTATAAGAATGAAAAGGATCAAATTAAATGTTTAATGCAATTTTTGAGGTATACATGTTAAAGTTTTTAGCATTAATACAATTTTCATTTTATACCCGATAAAATTATAGTTGGAAGTGTGAAATTCTTTAAGACAATTATACTGTATTTTTAAGATGCCATGGCAGTGAAGGAGATAGCATTGCCACCTCATCAGGTTTGATGCCTCAGGTGCTTTCTACTGAGATTCTTTTTTTCACTTACAACTGTCCAAGGACAAGGTGTTTGGATGACTAGAGTGAAGTTTACATTGTCCTGTTTGAATGAGTGTAGGAAAGTGTATGTGTTTATCCTTTGATGGACTGATATACCTTCCAGGCTTACCTAAAATTAGGGTAGAAATGTTCCCCTAATCCCAGAGCAATACTAGAGAATACAGTAGTTGTGAATGTAAAAATGAGTTGAAACATCCATAGCAGCTGCATTTGATGCTGTATTTTGCTAAAAGCTACATTCAGACTACCGTTAAAAGTGAAACAGTTCTGATTTTTAGCTAATTTTTTGTTGGACTGTTCGAATTAATTTTGCAAGTAAGTCACATCTGATGTATATGTGTCCCAGTATCTTTCCCTCATTTACAAAATAAATAAAAATTAATTCATCACACAGATAGCAACCTAATAAATAACCATGACTATCAGCTGCTTACTGACTGCGGACATGATGACTTCAAACTGTTTACAGTACAGAAGTCATCAGCTCAGGATGGCAAGTAGAATGCTTTGAGTGACAGCATCACTGCAGGATCTGTATTTAAAACCTGCGAACATGAGAGGGGAGCCACTTTACAAGACTTTCTTTGAAAATTATGTGCTTGAGATGCAACATTTCAAAACATACATATCAACTGGGCTGTATTTGCAGGCTTCCTTTCAGCATTATAGAAGCCTAACAGAGATCTGGTGGTGATTGGTAAGTGACCCCGCCTCTCGACCACCCACAAAGCCTATGGAACATAACACATATTAGATAATACAGCAGGTAATTAACAAAAGTAACATTAACATCAATAAACAACTCAAAAATCCTATTTTTTATAAAAATTGACGGATTTGTATGAATGATTACAATAAAATTAATAAAATAAAAAAAAAAAATGACATAAAACAAAAATTTGAACCCCAGCAGCTGAGACATGATAACATTTTCTAGGCTGTTGACATTCAGAAAAGATCAAGCTTCCCATAACCACCGTAATAGCCTTTATTAGGTAGATTGGCACCCAAATGACCCTCCTTCACTTTCCATTCATACTTCTCACGTCATCCAACACTCTTTTGTCCATTTTGTTCACTTATCATTTCTTCACCCTTCATTGTGATGTACAGATTCACACAGATGTTACTGCATTGTTTAGAAACACTTGGTAAAAATTGATAAAATTTATGTTTCTTTTTTATTATTATTTTGATTGCATGCATTATTTGTGAACAACATAAAACCCCACTATCTGTTACAAATTATATTAACCATGTTTTTTCTACTCTTTGTTTAATCCTTCACTTTTTTCCTTTGAATATTTAGTCTAGAATATGTTATAAAGCCAAGAATGATCAAAAACATTGCATTACAAACTTCTACGACAGATCCTCTTCAGATTACTTAAATTCATGCAGATGCACAGTACTCATTATTAAGTCCATCAATTTTCGATCCATCTTTCTAAACCACTCTCAATTCCTCTTAATCCAGTTCAGTCTGTTGGGAGACCAAATGAACCAGTCCTGGAAGGAGCACCAGATCATTGCAGATGCACTTGTGCACACATTCACACAAACTGTGCCAATTTAGAGTAACTAACTAACTAACCAAACCTAGAAGACCCGCAGAAACATCCTCTGTGCAGAGAACATGCAAACTCCACTTAGAGAGGGAACCAGCTGAGATTCAAATCTAGAAGTCTGGAGCTGAGTTTGATTTAAACTGAATTCTTGTAATGCTTTATTTTAAACAGATCCTAAAATTTCTTGGAAAGGAGATGAAAAGTAATTTTGCAATGCCATTACAGTTTTGAATAAAGTCATATAAAACACAACATGTAAAAAAGCAAGCTTTCTCAGTATTGAAGATGAGTTAACGTAATTATACTTAGGTGAATCTTGGGCCACTAAGAATGTAAACTCACAGCACAAATAAACTCTTGTACTGGTTGAATCACTCAACTGCATCCGAGTGTGTGACACATCTGCTAATGCGGCTTTCCACACAGCCTCTGTAAACCAATGCCCTTGTGGATGTGCACTTAGGTCCAAGCTGAATCTCCTTATAAGAAGACAATTTAGATCTGAGGCAGAATGAGATTGCTAAGTAATGACTAGTTAGATTCCTACAGTCATGTGCAATGAAAGCACATGCAGTGGAAAATGCTCGTATGGTTTGTTTTTAAGACGGTTGCTATGTAGTTCTTACTGTTTGGGTGAGGTATATGTCAATATTGCCAACAATTTCTAAACAATGCAATGTAAACATACATGTATGTCAAGTTGTCTGCACATTAAAGATAATAAAAACCTCAAATACAGTATACTATGCAATTATCTTACTCAAAAAGTTTTTCTCAGTATTGAAAATTTAAATATCTTTAAATGGATCCATAATTAGCTTATCACTGTATCACTTAGCTGTAATGGGATTGAAAAAAAAAATTGAGTTTAAGACATGTTTCATTTGAATTATTTGTTTCAACAGACAGCTGACTTCAGTTATCAGATGATTGTGGAAATTACTGCACTAAGAGCTAAACTTTCAGGCCTTGAAGAGGAAAACCAGACCTTAAGAGATAAGATCAAGAAGGAAATTCATCAGGAATATGAAGAATTGGTTCAGAATCTGTTTTTAGCATGTTTTAATTTAAAAGTAAGTTTTTTTAAAGTTGGGATAGAGTTGAGGTGGTTACTCGGTCAATCTTTGTTTTAGAAATTATTACTGGCAAAGAGTATCATCATAGTTTGGTTGACAATTCACACAAGAATCTGACAAAAATCAAAAATATGTTGCTCAGAAAAGAAAAGGGGCACTGGTGGCATTTCAGATTCCTCACCTTGATAGAATAATCATCATTTGTAAGATAGTCTACGCAAATGATCCTTCAGTAGAGCAGAAGTGCAACTTCTACAAGAACAATATGGATTTTTTTCAGATTTTACTTACAAAATTAACTACAAGAAAGTAGGTGATGAGTGATGGGAATGGAAGTACAGGGGAAAAGAAAACAAGGGAGGCCAAAGCAGAGGTGGATGGTCCTGAAAGAAAAGGGCTTAACTAGCAAAGAGGTGCAGGGCCAAGCTGTTTGGAGAAGGTTGATCAAGTACATTGAACCCACACAGAAGTGGGAAAAGATGAAGATGAAGAAGAATTTTCATTTTATATATTGAGATAAAAAAAATCACCATTTTCATATTATAGCTTTTGTTTAAATGTTTTCAAAGGATCATTTGTTGCCCAAATGACAATAAAAAGACTGAAATATTATTTATTTATACTTTACATTTTCTGATACTGATGGTTAAAATTTATTATTATTATTATTATTATTATATAAAATAGATTATAGGAGAATGTTAAAATTCTGCCCTGAAAGTAAGTCAGAGTATAAAATAATGAACTAGTGCAGGGTGGGCAAAGTCGTTCCTGGAGGGCCGCAGTGGCTGCAGGTTTTTGTTCCAACCCAGTTGTTTAATAAGAAGCACTTATTGCTCAAGTGACATTTCTGCTTCACTTTAGTTGTCTCGCTCATTAAGATTTTGAACCCTTATTTCTTATTTTAGTGTTAAACAGCTGTATATAAAATACTTAGAAGGAAAGTGAAGAGAAGAAAGTGAAGGACTGAGAATTACTCCTCCATTTTTGACTTCAGATCATTTGGATGATATCCTTAGAAAGGGGAAGAAAATCTAGGATATGAGAATGACCTGACATAGCAGAGTTAAAGCACTAACAAGCCATGAAATTAAATTATTGGCAAGAATTGTTTTCTAATTAAGCAACCGGGTTGGAACAAAAACCTGCAGCCACTATGGCCCTCCAAGGCTGACTTTACCCACCCCTGAGCTAGTGGAACCAGTGTACAGAGAAACAGTAAGAACTGACAGAATACTGAGCTATAAAGTTTCCCTTATAAGAAAGACTTGGGAGTCCCGCGGCTGTTAGCACAATTTTTACCCAGTTGCTGATCACAGGCATTAAGGAAAAAGAGTGTTTGGTCACATACTATAGCATGCGATATGGAATAGAAGTCAAATGGAATTACAGTTAAACTGTACGGCACACTTGTGAGGCCACATCTGGAATGCTGCACAGGTTAGATTTACATGTAATAAAATACAGAGAATGGCCAGAAAAGAGCTACTAGGGTTACATTACTGTGGAGTGGAATCTATGAGTTGAATGTTTGTATCTTAAGTAAAATGGGATTAAAAGGTAAGAGAGTGAGTTAGGTGAATGTCCTTATTTAAAATGGAGTTTTGCAATAAGAATCCTTGGGTACCGCTAGTTTGACTTTGTGTTGAATGAGTGGTTGCTCATAGAGTCCCAAATGAGGCACATTACCTGCATTGTGAGGAAGCGTCAGTCACAGCACTACTGCATTCCCAGAGGATGATCCGCTCACAGGATCCTCATTGTTGTGGATGCAAATGGCCAAGGGGACGCCCACGTAACACCTGGCTATGGCAAATACATGGTCATTTCCAGAGAGTGGGAGTGGACCACATGTCTGCTCAAATTGTTTTCGTCATGTGGTGTGTGCAGCAACGCACTACACCAGTGCATGCTCCCCAACTTGACCTCACCTGACCTGCAATAAGAACATGGAGCTCAAATTGGAACATGGGTATATTTTACATCAATGTTAGGAAATTATTTCTTCAAATAGAGAGTACATGGACCTTGTTATCAAGTTAGTGTAGTTTAAATCGGCACTTTAGGGATAATCAAAACGCAACTCAATATTTTAGAAACTTTGAATGAATAAGAAACAATAAGTTATGCTGGGCCTAACGGCCTGTTGTCACTGAACTCTACTGTTTTATACCGCTGCCTAAAAACTATTGGAGTATTCAGAAACAGTTTAGTAGCAGAGCTCTGAGATAGCAATAAAATTAACATCAGAAAATCTCTCTTGTACCAAAGGTTTACATATATGCAGTAATAAAGAACAGCAGCTACAGTATTCTAAGTTGTCAGTTAGCAGGGTTTTACAGATGACTGTATCTGGCAGAATGTCGCTGTAATCAAACTCTTTGTGGAGTGATGAGCAATTATACAGTATTTGGCTCATGTCTACACTCACTTTTTTTCATGAGCTAATGTGTATTCAGGTATTTTTAATATCAATCTATAAAAGCTTGTGAAGGCAAACTGTTGTTTCTTTCAGGCTGTACTGCATGTGTACTCTCTGTCTTTTTTGACTTATTATACAGAATACCTCAAAGCTATTTGTGATTGCTAACTGGGCAATGCTTTTTAAGCCTTGAGTGTTAGCCCTCTCTTACAAAACATAAAATGAGTAATTCAAGGACAAACTGTACTGTTCTTATTATTAAATTTCTGATTTTTTATGCTCATTGCAAAACTGAACTATTTATAAATATTACATTATTTTTGGTAAACTGACTATGTAAGCCAGAAAATTTAGTATCTCTGTTAGTGAACTCATTTCTTGTTTCTAAAGTTGAAGGTATAGATGTAAATGTGTCTTACTTGCCCCATAGTAACATGTTGCAATTTATGGATGATTGTAACCAACTTATTACAGTAAAATACACTGGCCAAAACAGAAGTTGCATCACAATGAAGGGAGTGACTTATTTCCTCTAATTTGGTACAAATGATGATGAAGCAAGAAATTACATACGGTACATATGGTTTTGGGACTGTTTTTCATAACTCATATCATATGAAAACAGTTTTGATGAGAACAGGTCATTCAGCCCAACAAGCTTGTCAATGCTAATCACCTTAGTCAAGTCAAGTTTTAAAGTACTAGCAAGTCCTAGTCTTCCATACTACTTTTTCCATGTGTCTTTATCTCAGTAAATAAAAACACCTAAATGTTTATGCAATATTTGCAAAAAAGGCAGTAAGGAGGACACATTAGCTAAATGGACACTTTCTTTAAGGATTTCATTCTACACCTCTCTCAGTGTTCCTTTTCTGCTAAGCAACAGTTATGGCTGGGCAGTGGGCAGGCCCTAAGGATCTTCAACATATCCAGTATTTGTTATACGTCTCCCGACACCTTGATGCAAGGAGTTAATGACATATAGCATGCCTGTACACAGCTGATTTCTAGAACAGCTCAGAAGTACTGATGTCGACCCATTATTCTGTTCCAAAGAGAAATGACACACACCCCTTAGTTTTGGTTAGTCCTGGTCCAGGTCTTTGACAGCGTGTCATTATCTCGAATAGACATGTCAGCCATATTCGTGCTAGTGATCCAAGTTTTGTCAGAGTCCCACAACTGTTGAAACATAAGTCTTATAAAGTGATGTGGAAAAACATGTGCAATATTTGATTTTCAACCTAACTTTAATTTAATTTACAGAGATTAAGACTTCCATCATAATTTATACTATTATTTAGCAATTATCAAGATATTGTATTAATCCCTTAATCATTTACAAAAGTACCCATAAAATTTCATAGTGTTACAAATTCTGCCAATCCATGTATTATACTCTTGAAATAAAAACAATGATTTTTATTTTTCAACTCAGGCAAAATTAGATGAATATCATGTAAAAATGAATAGTGATGTGTGTCAGCTAATCAGTGAAGTTAGAAGAGAAAGCATCGAAAACATGATTACACTGAAGAGAAAATTTGGCTCCACCAGAGATAATTTTGCTTTGAGTGGAAATTTGGAAAAGGTAAGCTTGTTTTGGATTTCTTGGAACAAATATTCTGCAGTTATAGCTGGCGCTAAAGACAAATTCTGTATTTACAGTATATTTATCTTGTAGTACATTTAATTAGGAAGGATATGTAGACTTCAGTTCAAATGTGAAAAAGGCTAGAAAAGATTTTTAATGTTTAAGTGAATTCGATTGCTATGACTTTAGACTCCTCTAAGATAACACCAATGCATCATGTTTGGCAAAGAAAAGGCTCAGTTATGTATGGATTTATTTTATGTAATAAAAAATGAGCACTTTAGTGTCTAAAACTACATGATGTTCTATTGTTAACTCATATGCAATAAGTTATTTAGGTTTATTTGTTTACTTTTTTTTATTTATCACATATTTAACATTCTTATAATGATCTTTGATATGTTTAAAGTCATGCATTATTATTTTTATATACTTCTTAAAAGCACAGTCATTGGAGTTGAGCAACTACAGTGTAACTATTTCACTTCACATTAGACTGTATGTATAATTTGTATGTGACAAGTAAAATATGATTTGATTTGATTTCAAAAGCAAAATATCAGAATTATGCAATGCGAGAAACAGCAGATGTACTGTATATGAAATGTATTTTCTTTAACATGCCTCAGCAGTTTTTCATTACAGAATCTGCTGTAATTTTTACTGCTTTTATCTTTTGCCTCGACTAATAAAGCACTTATTAAATCGTACTTGGTGTGGGCAGCAATATGATATGCTGCCAATAATTTTTTTTCCACAAATGTTCTAGTAACACTGTAATTTAAAATTGAATCATATCGAAATGTTTACTTTCTTTGTGATGTTTTTATGGAATTATTTTCTGTGTTGTTAACCCTTTATACATAATCAACACTAAGAAGTGTCCAAAATGTGTTGAAAATGGAAGTTCTGTCTTCACGATTTACAGTGTGCCTTGTACACTTATTGTTAACTTTTGGGGACACTGCAGAGCTGACCCCCGAAACCCAGAACTACCAAAAGGTTTACTTTCAGGTAGAACATAAAGTAAAAAATAAACAACAGATGGCGATGAGCCTCCTGCCCCTTTGGGCCGATCTCTACAGGTTCTCCTGTTTATTGTGTGGGGTGACTAAAGTGCTTACCTGTAAGTATTCTCCCTTCTCACCTCTGGCCTCTTCTACACTCCCAACTCCAAGCTCATCTGGCTAGAGACTGGTAGGCCCTTTTTGAACTACTAGCTGACACTCCTTCCAAGAAAGAATCGTAAAGCACTTCCAGGGTGAGGAGCGCTCCGAATAACTCCTGAGATCCACTGGCATGAGCCCCAAGGGGTTCCTGCAGGTTTGGCCCCCAACATATAAAACACAGGGGCCAGCCACCTTTCTTTCTGGTGTGTTTTTCACACTTAAGACATAAAAATGTCTTACTGCCCTTAGTTTATGAAGGTTATTCTTGTGCATTGTTTGCTGTGTAAAGTTTTACATATTAACTGAACATTTAGAAGAACAGTCACAGCAGTAGTGGTCACCATACCACGAGCATTGTATGCATTACTCTGGCCTAGGTTTTTTTAGTTTGTCCTTTTCAATCTCATAAAACGGTACATTTAGAATGCCGAGAGAAACAAAAATGAGTGGGCAGTAAATAGCTGGCTGTAGTTAGTGTATTGTCTGCTACCTCAGCCTAAAGTCTCTGGCTTCATGTCACATCTTGTACATTATGTTTTATTATATTTCACCACATTAAACCTTTTAGCAATATAAGCAGATTAAAGTTCTGCCCTTTCAGCTCATATTCTGGTTCATATTAATTACAAACATAATAGAAGATAAACAGTAAAAAAATGTTTAAATGTTTTTTTTTTCTGAGTTTAAAGTATTGTCCTGCTTTAGGCCCACTTCACTGCAGCATCCAGTGAACATGTATACGAAGTCATTATTTCCAGATAATAGCCTACTTTTCCTTGAGCTGCATTTTATTTATCCTTTATATTATAAAGCATAATATCTGCACACATAAACTGAAAGGATATAACCCAAATATCATGATTTAATCTGAGTACAGCACTGTGAACAAATCACCAAAGTGAAATTCTTCTTAGTAATGTGCAGAGAAGCCACATAAAACAGTCTCAGTTTTTCAGTTCCAGTTAAAGGTTTTGCATTCGGTTCACAGTGCAGTTCTCTACTAATATTTATAAAGTCAAAGCAGACTTAATTTGAAGTCTCTACACTGAATGAAAACATTGAATACAATTAATGATGCTTTTATTTTATTGAATTTTTACACATGTCGATGTTTTGATCAGCAAGAGGAGCTGCAGGCTCTGCGAAAGGAAAACTTCAGGCTGGAATCTCTTCTGTGTAAGATGAAATCTTTGCACTGCTGGAGGCAAACGGTGAAACTGGGTCAGCTTTCCCAAAAACTTTATCTGCTACAGGAGGTATGCTTGCTTGTCAGATGAGGTCTAAATGAGTATTTTATACACTCGGGAAACATACTTACAGTAGAGCACTACAGCAGCATTAAAATTGTTTCATGTCTGTATTTTTTAAAGTTGAATTTAGATGATTAAAAGATGATTCAGTCAGGGTGTGTGGGATGCAGCTTCTCTGCTGATTTACAGATCCGGAGTTAAAATTCAATTTCCAGTCACAATTTATGTAAGGTTTGCACATTCTCCTTGTGTATGTACTTCACTGTGCTTCCACAGCCTAAAGATATACAGGTCAGATTAATGAAGAATTGTAAACTGGCTCCCCATCTAAGTTTGGTGCCTACCTTACACCCGAAGCTTCTGTATAAACCAACCAATGACCATTAATGGGATTAAGTGGGGATTTATGTTACAGCTAAAAGTGGGCATCTGGCATCTTTAAAATTTCTAATAATACTATAATTAAATCAAAACATAGGCTTATGTTACAATTAGAACTATAAATTCTCTCATTAGAGTTAGCTTTTTACATTTAATTTATTCAGTCCCATTTTATCTGGCAACTTATTTGTATGTTGCAAGGGATATCAGTGTTTGCTTTTATATTGACTTTGAGAGATTCATTTACTTGATTCATATATTACATAAAAGTCAGATATATCTATATTATGGCCACCAGGGAGCACACCAGCTCCCCAAACCCCACAAAGACAGACACAAGGCACAAGTCCAGCACAACCCAGGCTTTGATTGAGGTGTGGGAAACTCTTTCCCTTCCTTTCCCACCACCACCAAAGTGCAGTACAGCAAGCACAATCAAATAAACAGCACTTTGCCTTCTTTCTTCTTCTCTCTTTCTCTCTCTCTTTTCACCTTCCACTCCTCCTCCAGCAAGCTTCATCCTTCACGTTTTATGCCGCACCTGAGAGCACTCACGGTGGTTAGCATGATCCAGAAATATTTCTGAGTGAGGAGGAAGCCCAACATAGTAGAGCTGTGCATTCCCTGCAGCACCCCCTGGTGGTACCTACAGAACCCAACAGGGCTGTGTTGAACTCCAACTCCCATGGAGCCCTATGGGTATCTGAGGCACCTTTGTATCCTGGGAGGCTGCCATGTAGCTCTCTAGGGGAGATAATGCCCTGTGTCTGTTCTCTCCCCATGCCCTTTCATTAAGAAGGTGCCCAGATCGTTTTATATAAGTTGTATATAAAAATAAAAAATACTATTATTTATTATTTTTAAATTGGAGAACAGACTGAACTTCCAGTCTTGTGGTTTAAAGTCTGATGCAATGCATACTGAAATGGAATACTGATTGCCTTTTGCCAACCTTCTTATCCAGTTCAAGATAGGAGGAAGCTATAGCCTATGCTTGCTATTTTGGGCATAAGACAGGAGCCAACACTGTATGAGGTGCCAGCCCTTCTTGTGGTATTATCACAGCCACACAAGGCCAGTTTATAGCCACATATTAAACTAAGAGACATATCTTTAGGATGTGGGAGGAAAACATAATTGTCCAGAGAAAAAACAAATACAGACAAGGACAAATTTTGCAAAGTCCACAAGGACAAGTGCCAGGTGCAGTATATGAGCCCAGGACTCAAGAACTGTAAGACTGTGGTAATATTGATTATACTATCCATCCATCCATTGTCCAACCCGCTGAATCCGAACACAGGGTCACGGGGGTCTGCTGGAGCCAATCCCAGCCAACACAGGGCACAAGGCAGGAACCAATCCTGGGCAGGGTGCCAACCCACCGCAGATTGATTATACTATCAATTGCAATAGGCATTGTTTTATTGTTAAGTCATAAATGAATACTAAAAAGCATCTCCATAGCTAAATTGATGAAGAAATTGTGTGCAGTCTACTGGGTAAGGCACTGGACTGTAAACTATAAAGCTGCTAGTTCAGTGTGTGTGGTTGTGCATGCACTAAGTCACTTTACCTGATGGTGCTTCAAATATTGTATTTAAACGTTGGACTTTCAAATAAACACATGTTATGTCTACAAAATGATTTAATGCCTTCACCAGGACTAAAGCTCCCATGATGTTCTAAGCGTCAGAAACATCCACTTAGTTGTGTGAAACACCATCCTTTAGGAAAACACTATGGAATGTGCAATGCAAAATGTATAACTCTTCAGTTCTAAAGTAAACACTTTGCTTTTTTTAAAATTGATTTGGCAAAGACCTTCATATATTAGACTGTAAAATTAGCCTTGAAGCTGTCATACTGCATTCTTCAGATTATTTCTTATCTTGTTTTACAACCCTTCTGGAAAGCAATCACAGCAGTGAATGGTAAAGAGTGCTGGGATTGTGTTCTGAGGTTTTTCAGGAAAGAAAGACAGATATTTCAAAGTAAAAGTATTTACTAAATATGGTGCTGGACAGTGTTGCATGTTGATTAGCACATGCAAGTAAGAATTTCACTGTTCTCTCTACCTGTGACAGTAATGACTCTAGAAATCTATAAAGTTTTCCTTGATTAAAAAACAAAATCAACTAACCAAACCAACTTTAATAAAAACAGTTTTTACTTCCTCCTGTTATCTTCCGTTATATCATTCTGTTAGATCATTATGTATCTACTAGTCATTTAGCCCATTACAATAACGGGCGCTAGAACAGTAGTGCATAAACATTAGTAGGAACAGTCTATATTAAATGGCAAGGGACTTTGACCTCATTCTTTTTGTTGGTCGTATTTTTCTTTCTTTCAGCCTTTCTTTTGTTGATGTCTGCTTGCTGTGCTGACCGTTCTTCGTGGGCTGCCGCAGTGTATTGTGTGTCTTTAATTTTCTGTGACAGTAATACTGTCTTGTACGTCTGCTGGCTTGTACGTCCGTAATATACCTTTAATTTTCTCTGGCGGTAATACAGGCGTGCGCGTCGGTAATATGCCTTTAATCTCCTCTGACAGTAATACTGGCTTGTATGTGGCTATAATATGCATCACTGTATTGTGTACCTTTAAATTCCTCTCGCAGTAATACTGGTTTGTATTTCCATAAAACGCCTCTAACTTTCTCTGACAGGAATATCGCGTATCGCACTGTGCCCCGCGCATGTACACTTCACCAGAAGACACACACACACGGACACCTGGACGCACAAAGGGATTTTATTAAAGAGGACATATCACAGCAGATAATTAATATTTCATTAAAGTGACATTTACATTTAATACTAGTTTTAGTTAAAAATGACCTGCTAAACACTGCATTTACTTTTATTGTTGTCTTTATTGTGCACAATTAGAGAGTCTGAGGTGAACTGAAACTGTAAATCTGATTTACTGCTGGTATAAAATGATTTAACTGAATGGAGGCAACAACAGCAATAGACCTTCTTGTATGAATGCATTCTTATTGTCAAGTGGTCTCTGCAGATGACACAACAGCTCATCTTATGTTATCTTCTCCATGTGTCTTGGTGATTTCGATAAAAGAACACCAAAGGAATGTCTAACAGACCTCTGAACAGAGCAGTCACACTTGGCCTACACCAATGGTAGACTATGTGCTGCTGTTCTACTGTAGATTTTTACTGACATGGGAAAACAAGAGGTGTGAATGTAGTGGCAGGCAGTGTGGCGCAGTAGTTAAGGCTTTGGACTTCAAGCCCTGTGGTTGTGGGTTCAAATCCCGCTACTGACACTGTGTGACCCTGAACAGGTCACTTGACTGACATGTGCTCCAATTGGAAAAAGAAATGTAACTGATTGTGTCATAAATGTTGAACGTCTCCTTGGATAAAGATGTCAAGCAAATATGTAAATAAATGGAGTTTAATAATTAAAATGTTAACTTTCTGTTGCTTTGACCACTGTTTTCATTTAAAGGAGGCAGTAAAAGAAAAAAAGAATAACTTGGCAGCCAAGGTTGTTGCAGAGCAAGAAGTTATTCTGCTGCGTGAACAGCTGGAGGCTGTGAGAAAAGCTTTATCTGTGTGCCAGACTGAATATAAAACTGTCAAAAAGAAGTTGGAAAAACAGGTAAATAGAGATAAAGAAATTATATTTTATATTGTAAACTACAACTTAATGCTCCTGAATTTAAAAATATATCAATTTTTTCACATTCATTTAGTCTTTGGGGTGGTACAGTGAGCTACTCCTGGTTGAATTAGTGGCTGTTCCCGTGTTGTGTAAGTTTCCCAAGGTAAACCTGCACTTACACTAAGCAGATTGGCAAAACCAAATAGTGCTGATAGACTGTATGGGACTGTGCCTTGCAATGAATTGGCGTGCCCTCCAGGCTTGCGTGTGCCTTGTGCCCAGTGCTGCCACCTCCATGCAGCCCAGTAGTGAATAAGCTGATACACAAGGTAGATGAGTGGCTACTTTTCAGCATGGCTGCGCTCTTCTGAAGCTTACCATTTGTAAGTGGACTATGAGACCCTGGTCACAGGTCACACAGGTCAGTCTGTTAGAAAACATTGTCCCAGAAATAAATATTGTGTTTATTTGAAATGTACAAGATGACCCATCAGTTACTATCCACATTATTTTACACAAATTTTGGAAGTTGGACACATGGGCAGCCTTTTATTTTATCAAGTAAAAGATGTTTGCACAGGGATGCTAGTGATAAAACTAAGAAACACTTTTCTAAGTGTAAATTAAATAAATTTGTAAAAACATCATATTTATGCAAGCAACTATTCTGAGCAGCATTCTAGCCTAGTTGTTAGAACTGCTGCTTCATAAATCAAGTGACCCACGTTCAGTTTCCATCCTGTCACTATCAGTGTTGAGCCTCGACATTCTGCTCACTCCAGACACATTGGACATTTTCTAGATGTTCATGTTAAGTAAGTTGGCAACTGAAATCTTTCCCAATATGGGTAGACTGGCATCACACCCTTATCTGGTTTCTACTTTGTGCCCAAAGCTGCCAGGATGCTCTCTAACATTCATGATCTGTTATAAGCTCTTCAGCTGTCTATCCATAAATTTTGTAACAAAGTCATCCAGTTCAGGGTCATGGAGAGCCGGCGCCATTCATGGACACACTGGCTGCAAGGCAGGGGCCAAAGGGCACATTCACACCCGGCGCTTAATCTAAACTGCACACTTTAGAGGATGTGGGAGGAAAACCAAAGTACCTGAAGGAAAATACTATAATTAGTACATTTTCAGTAAATAGCTGGAGTGATTTAAAATTATCGTTACTATGCAACATAGCAAAAATTTACAATTAAATCTCCTCTCACAGTATGATTACAACTTATCATGCTAGACTACAGTTTAATTTTAATTATTTTTAGTTTGTAGAGTTCATAAGAAAACATTCACTCTGAATTTGCAACATCTCAGACATTCCTATTGTGTGCCCACTGGTTACAGGGAGGCTGGAGATTCTTATGGTGCCCTGTGCAGGCTTCCTCCCACAGCCTCTGGAATGAACTGACTGCTGTATGCTGTTATAATAATAAATAGATCACATTTACTTGAACAGAGTGGGGGATGTACAGTAAATGGGCAATTTAATTATTACAAGAGTTTATTATGTGTCTGGGTATTCTTTGGTAAGTAAAATTCCAAAGTCTGTTGACATTTTTCACCTCGGTCTTTGTCAATTCCTGCTTCTCATTGTCCATGGCTGAGATTAAATTTTTAATTTTATGATTAAAGAAAGAGGACATGATAACTACCCAATGAGATAAAAAGTTATTTTTTACTCCTGTTAATTATTATGTACAAAGTAAAGCTTGGATGATATAGTGCTAAATGCTCCAGCCATCCAGGTCTTTGGTCCCAAGACTACGGTGCCTCCTGCCAAGAGCTGTCATGTTTGACATATTTGCATTAACGTTTGTTTTGTAGTTTTAACCTTTTCATGATCTCTCTGGCTGTGTTTTTTTACAGACAGTGCTTCATTTTTTTGTAGCTTGTAGTTTTACTTTACAAAATACACTGTGATTGTCCATCCATCCATTTTCCAACCCGCTGAATCCGAAAACAGGGTCACGGGGGTCTGCTGGAGCAAATCCCAGCCAATACAGGGCACAAGGCAGGAACCAATCCCGGGCAGGGTGCCAACCCACCGCAGGACACACACAAACACACACACACACCAAGCACACACTAGGGCCAATTTAGAATCACCAATCCACCGAACCTGCATGTCTTTGGACTGTGGGAGGAAACAGGAGCGCCCGGAGGAAACCCACACAGACACGGGGAGAACATGCAAACTCCACGCAGGAAGGACCCAGGAAGCGAACCCAGGTCCCCAGGTGTCCCAACTGCGAGGCAGCAGCGCTACCCACTGCGCCACCGTGCCGCCACACTGCGATTGTACTCACTACAAATGCCATTATTTAAAATGATGATTAAGTGGTGTCTCCCTACAGTATAAAGACGTGCTGTTTGATAGACTAGAAACATCAAAATGTACAGCACACCTTTACAACAGTTAGTCACAGAGGCTGCAGCTCCCCAGAACATTGATGAGCCATTGTGAAATACTTGTGGATAGAACAGATTCCTACTGCAGTCAAACATTTTGTCATTCTTTGTGGAAATGTGTTTGCACATCATGAAGCCAAAGTACTGCTCAGTGCTGTTATCACATTGTTATTATTTAAAAACAGACAGAAAGCACATCTTTTTATTTTTTATTTATTTTTGCTGGTACTGATACAGTAAATGATTCAATACCATGACTGTATGACATGCACAGTATATTTTATGCAGAATCTCTTGGAAAGACATGCTGTTTTACACTTTCCATAATTGTTAAAATCTAAGGAAAATGTAACTGTCATATTTGCCAGTGCCAGTGCTAGGTTATTTTGCGCCCTAGGCCAAGATTATTAGCGTGCCAGCTGACTGCTCGGTAGCTAACCCGTGCGGCTAGCTTCCCCACTCCCCTTCTGATCTGCGCCCGAGGTGATTGCCTAATTCATCTTAATGGTGGCACCGGCCCCCTGGTCACCACACACGACTTGGAATGCTGGCTTTGAATCATGGACCTCTGGCTCTCCATATGCAGTTTATACTGTACATTATCCCACTGTTCATGTTGCCCAGCAGGTTAAGCTGACAGACTTTAAATCAAGCCGGTTTGTCCTCTGATGCATGGATATCCAAACTGGGTTGGTGCACACCTTATATCAGGAATCTGAAGTTTGAAACCAAGTGACACCAACTATTGCTTCTGTACTTGTCAAGTTAAAACTTAAAATGATTTTCTTTTAATAACATATACTTCTTCTTCTTCTTTCGGCTGCTCCCGTTAGGGGTTGCCACAGCAGATCATCTTCTTCCATATCTTTCTGTCCTCTGCATCTTGTTCTGTTACACCCATCATCTGCATGGCTTCTCTCAGCACATCCATAAACCTTCACTTAGGCCTTCCTCTTTTCCTCTTACCTGGCAGCTCTGTCCTTAGCATCCCTTTTAAATATAACCAAGTTAATCAAAGTGATTACTCAAAAGGGTTTTCCTTATCAAGGACCAGTACTTGTTGGTTTGGTACAGCGTCTCGCATCTGCTATCAATATTGATTGAAACTGTTTATCCTCTGTAAGTTAAAATATTAGAAGGTGATAAAGTAGGAGTTCAGGGAGCCACATCCACACAGGACATTTATGACAAGAGGTGTTTAAAAGAGCACTTACTGTAGCTCTGTGTGCCCGCCCTCCTGCCATCCAGCAAGTGCCATCATAGCCTTCATTACTGCACAGACAGTTTAGCCGTTTTTTATCCCTGGGCTTTTGCTAACTCACGTCTAGTCATCTGCTTGACCTTTGACCCAGACTCCATTATATAAGCATCTGCATGCACTACTGTACTGATTCAATATTACTGACCATTCCATAGCTTGGTTACTTGTGTTGTTTTGATATTACTTGTTTTCATGCATGCTGCTTGTTTATATATGATATTTATATTTAGTGTAATACTTTTGCATTTTTTGTAGATGCTTAGTTTAAAAGTTTGTATTGTCCTGTTTTGTTTTAACATCTACTGTATTCTTGATGCATATTTCTATACCAGAAGGACTAACAACAAATGGTTTCCATTGTGCCATCAAATATAACAACAATAAATTATAATGAACTGATCAGACAGAGAGAAACAGGAGTGCGCCATTTTAATGGTGTATTATTAGGCCAGGATTTAAGCAGACTCACAGAGTCGAGATGATGAGCTTTACCACATTTAAATATGCATGTACTGTAAGTATGTGTTCTGAAGGAGACATTTTCTGCCTGTTAGTACTGACTGCATGCATTCCTTGCTCCAAAAGAAACAGCTACTGAAGGAGGCCGAACACCGGGCCGCAGAAGACACCCGGAGCCGACAGCACCTGGATGGTGTAAAGTCAGCCAATATGGGTCGACTGCAAGAGGAAATCGGGGAGAAGGAGCTGAAGCTCCGGATAATAATGGAGGAATTGGAGAAAACTTCCAAAATAAGCCAGCTGCAACAGAGGAAGATTGACAAAGAAATCCGTGAGGTAACTCATATGGACCTTTAGCTGTCAAATGTTATGTTTGTCTTTGAGTTGCGCAAATATAAGCATCTCTTTCTTTAATGTTACCATTGTGAAATGAAGAAGGGGTAAAAACGTAGGTTTTTGAATACAGTATGCCAGCGGTAATATAATTTATTTTATATAGCACCTGTGGCAGGGTACAGGAATGATAGGTCATAGAACGGTAAAAAGTTGGGACACCAACTGGGTTGTCCTGTTTAATTAAACAAAATCCAACAAAAAGCACACCTCTTGGCATTGTACAAGCTGCCTTTGGGCGAAATATTAACAAAAAGTATTTGGCTCTTAGCAATCCATCCAGCGGGTCACTCCGATCGCAAAAGATGCCTCCTTCTGGGCAGCCGCTCTTCTTACAGCAGACAAATTGGAAGGGGGCGTGGCTAAGTGCCCTTACGGGGCGGTTTTCCCTGAGCTGCGGGGAGAGAAGCAGAAGGGGATGTTAGCGACAGTGCCCCCTCGTGCCTTGGCGGTTTATCACATACCTCGGTCGAGCCTGTGAGGAGGTCCTCCGACATGCATGCGTGACGCACTAACAGCACTGCACAGACTGTCAAATAAATAAGCAAAGTAGCATACAGAAAAAATATACTAATAGCAGAAAATAAGTCTAGTGTGTCCTAATACATATGTGCGTAATATTTGTAAAGTCAAAAGGCAAATTTCTAAAAAATGGGAACTTCATGTACGGTCAACCATACTACCTGCACTTCAGAACAGGTAATCAACCTGAAGCCAAGCACATTTGGGCCAGGCCAGTACTTGCATGGGACACCAACCAGGGAAAGCTTGGGTTGCTACTGGAAGAGGTGTTGGTGTGGCCAGCAGGGGGTACATACCTTGTGGTATGTCTGTGGACCCCAATGCTGTGATGGGGACACTCTGTTGGATCAATGCGCTCCCTCAGATGAGGTGTAAAAACATGGTCCTGGCGCACTTTAGTCATAAAGATCCTTGAACATCTTTCGAAAAAAAGAGTAGTGCGTTCCCCGATGTTCTTGCTAAATTGCTCACCACGGCCTGGCCATTCTGACCCCTAATCATCACCTGTTGGCTAAGCATCTCTCTAACCCTTTCGCCACCTAATAGCTAATGTCTGGTCATCATCCAGGTACAGTAGATGCTGCACATTGATGGTGGCTAAAGTGGTAACCAGCTGTCTATGTAAAGTGACTTGAGTTGGCTAAAAAAGCACAATATAAATGTAATTACAGTTACAATACCTTTATCCAAGGGGACTTGCAACCTTTAGGACAGCCTTAACCACTGCACCACACTGCCTGCCATCATTAAATGAAGCCGACATCAAGATGTGAACTTAAACCATAATACAGTACAATAACATGATAGCAGAAGGTAGTCAAAAATGGCAATGGTGAGTTGTATGCTTTATCGGCACAATCGCTGGCGCTGTTGCCTGCCAGCTAAAGTAAACTGAATGCGTATGCTGGCCCAGCTGCAGTCAGTGTGCAGTTTGCACTTTCACTCAATATCTTCCTCCCATATCCTGAATATGTGCGTTTAACTTTATGTTAGGCTAATGGATGCCCTAAACTAGCACAGTACGAGAGAGTGTAAGGGTGAACACATGGCGAGTGGTCCCGGCCAGTAGTAGTTACAAGAAATTCGGTACAGAACATTACAGATGTGGCCTTGTAAGTGTATGATAATAGATTAGGCGTACATTCCTTTCATTTGTACTACACAACTGACAACCTGTTGCTTTTTAACCAGTTCTGTACACTATACGCTTTAGATACAACCCAATGATGAGCTTGAGGGTACAAGTGGCGGATATGAATATGAACCATAGTACAGGATGTCCAAAGCGGAGGCAAGGTTATCTGGTCATGAATGTGTTGCTGTGTTTTAATACAGATCATTTTCAATAACTGAAAAAAAGCTCAATTAAGACAAATTAATTAGTGCATTAGGATCTCCCAATGCTCATAGTGATGAACAGGGGGCACCTGTAATAAAGCTCACCTACTCCTGCCCAAGCGCAACTTACTTGAGAGTTCAGAGCGAAGCCACCCAGCCAATGGTGGAGTGCTGACATTTCTGGAGTGTTTGATAAGAGATCTTCTTCAGCGTAAGAGAAGTCGAATGCCATCACCAAATTTTAGGAAAGACCTGCTTCAGGAAGGAAAATGATAGCTTGTGTGTGGCAAATTACATTTCTTAAAGCACAAAAGCAGTGAAGTGACAAATGCAGATATATTCTGACTCAAAATGCTCTCCCTCTTTTTGGAGCACTTACTGTGGCATATTTTTCTCTTTTTTTTCTTGCTATTTCAAGTTCCCTGCTGCCATAAGTGATTTTTTTTTTCTGCTGACAGGTTAAAAGCCAGCTTTCCCACGAGCGGAGTCTGAAACTCGATGCTTTCCAGCGAGTCGATGAACTTCAGAGTCAAGTGTATGATTTTGAGTCTACTCTGTCCCACAGAGGCTCTTCTGCAGGTACTGAAAATGTCCAACAGGGAGGTAGGAATGGACCTCCAAATCCAAACATATCTGAGTAGAGTACCCCGTGTTCACATTCAGTGTCAGAATTTTGGCAACAATCACATTAGGATGAGTCAAAATTACATTTGACATCAAATTATTTTGACTTGTCAAAATTCAAACATGAAGTATCTGTATTTTTGCCAATTTCAACTTGAGAAGCAGAAGTATGTGTAATTCCATTTTCTAATCGTTACAAGTGCTACAAGCGTAAAATATTGTCTTCCACAACCCTGAATTGATTTCATGAAAACTCAGTTAGAAATAACAGAACATTCTCAAATTCGCTTGCAACGCCACGCACAGGCGGCACTACAGACGACACCAGTCCATTGCAGGACCCTCTCATGTATACAGTGGATTCACAAAGTATTCACACCCTTTTACTTTCTGCACACTTTATCGTGTTGCAGATTTAATTTAAATGAGTAGATTTGCCATTTTGCCCATAAATCTATGCTCAATAAAACGTAATGACAACATGAAAACGTTTTCAGAAAACTCTCCAAATGTATTAAAAAGCAAAACCTCTCGCTGATGTAAGTATTTTGGCGCTTTGCTGTGGCACTCCACATTGTGCTCAGGTTCATCTTGTTTGCTCTGTTTCTCCTTGAGACGTGTCTAGAACTTGACTGGAGTCCACCTGTGGCAATTCAAATTGATTGGCCATCGTTTAGAAAGACGCACACAAATGATGGAGGAGGTATAGGAGGTCCCACAATTCACACTGCATAGCGGGACAAAAACCATGTTATGACGTCCAAGGAACGAACTCTGTGATGAAATTGTGTAATAAATGAGATAAAACCATTTCTAAAGCTTTCGCAAGAACACAAAGGCCTCAATAATTGTGAAATGGAAGACATTTGCAACCATTAGGCCTCTTTCTAGAGTTATCCATCCAGCCAAACCCAAGTAAATGAATAAGGAGGGCCTTGGTCAGAGAGGTGACCAAAAACCAAATGGTCACTCTAAGAGCTTCAGAAGTTCTCTGCTATGATGGGAGAGCCTGGCAGAAGGACGACCACCTCAGCAGCAATCAGTCAATCAGACGTTTATGGTAAAGTGGTAACTCCTGCTTGGAGTCTGCCAAAATAACATTTAAAAGACTCTGAAAGCACAAGGAGAAAGATTCTCTGGTCTGAACAGACAGAAATTGAACTCTTTGGGCAAAACTCCAAACACAATGTCTGGAGCAGGACAGGCACTGCTCATCACTCACCTAATACCATCCCTACAGTGAAGCCTGGTGGTGGGAGCATCATACTTATGGGGGTGCTTACCAATGGCAGGGACAGGGGGTCTGGCCAGAATTGAAGGGAGTATAAAAGCAGACAACTACAGAAACCTGCTACTTCAGACTGGGGTGACAGTTCACCTCATGGCACATCAACCACCCAAAGCATTCAGCCAAGACAACGTCGGAGTGGCTTTGGGAGACTTAACCCCATAGAATATCTGTGGAGAGACCTGAAGATGTCAATTTACAGACACTTCACAGCCAATCTAGCGGAACTCAAGAGGATAATAATGTTTTATTTATATAGCGCCTTTCCCATTCTCAAAGTGCTTCACAGACAATTTAAAGAACAATGGGGCATATACAACATACTGTAATAAACGCAATAAAATGCTAAATAAAGATAAATACAGGCTATACAAAGCATAGAAACAGAATAAGACACAATAAAACAGCATTAAATACAACAACTTGTATTGTAATTTAGGGAAAGCCTATAGGTCTTTAATTTGAATTTTGACAAGTCAGAAGGTAAAGAGGAGGATATGACCTTAAATGTTAGAGTGCCTTGTCATAATAATGCAGTTTATTTGGATTTCACTAAGTTGGAAATCATGGCAGCTCATCTTTCCCACATAAAAGATGCAGATGTTTTTTTTTTAATAAACAAATGATTTTTCTCCCCCAGGTGTAACCAGGAAATCGGCCTCAGCGCTGTCCCGAAGTGCAAGCAGCATCCGAAGTACTCAGCCAGGTACTGACTTGAGCACAATGATACAAGTTATAAAGAGCATTAAACAGAAATATCAGAATGCCAAAAAAGGGAAATACTTTAATAAATATATATAATAAATATTCACAACTGCATCATGATAAAAAATTATAAGTTTGACAAGTGAGATAAGACCACCCAGTCGATCAGACACATTCAGGTGGCTAAATTATCCTAGTACCTCATTCAAATAGCGGTTGAGGTTTCGACTCCCAACCACACAACTCCACAGTTCCCGTCTTTGCTCTTCGTTTCTGTGGGTGCCCTTGAGTATTTGATTCACTATTTGATTTAAACAATTCTTCTCGATTCACTTTATCGTGCCTTTGAGAACTCTGGAGGGCTGGATTAGTCTGCTCGAGTCTGCAGAGATTTCATTCCCTGAGTCTGTCAGAGTAGGCTGTGCCCTTTTGTCCCAGAATGCACTTGGGTGCACAGTTTCAAGGGCTGCTATGTCTTCTTGTATAGTATAACCAGCACACAGTACCCCAGATGTGGCATGGCATATAGCCTGGGAATAACAGAAGTTATTTCTATTCAACATTTATTTACATTTTTTATTTACACTTCTGCTTAATGAAATATTGTATCAACTTAAACCCCTAAATCCTTCTCTGAGGTGTTCCCTGTAAGACCCTTCTTGTGTTTTTAACTATGTAATGGCACTAGATTCATGTAATGTCCAAATATTGCATGTGTGACACATCTTTGCCAGCATGTAGTACTTGTTTAAGTATGAAATGCACATAATACTGTCGTAAAAAAGCCTTTCCCCTTTTCGGCAGATGTTACATTAAGTTTTCACCGATGATTTCATCCCATAGACGGCAAGCCTTTGAGTCGGATTTGAAGACACTTCAGTGTGCTGTATGCACAGTCATGCAGTGCATGGATTCCATTAGGAGATTGCAGGAGCAGCAAACCTTTAACTGTAAATCCCCAAACGAAATTCATGGAGCCAAGTGTGCAGTACTGTACATACCATGGGCCCGTTGTTAAACTGTAAAGCATTCCAAGACAGAAATGGACACACTTAAAATGTCACATTATTTTACTACACTTGTGCCTCGTTCTTTGAACGATTCTAACTGTACAAGCAGTGACAAAAATGCAGCAAAAGATGGCACTTATACAGCGAATGTAAACGTCATCTGTTGTGTGCCCACGTCGTCTCTCACTCTCACTGTGAAAGCATCTCTTGCATTATGCTTGAGGTGAAAAAGGAACTTATGGTGAAGCACGAATGAGGTTCACGTGTGGCAGATGTGGTGACCATGTTTCAGACACCAAAGTCGACTCCCCATTCAAACAGTAACCTTTCTCTTCCTCTCTACCAGCCACACGGGACATCATCAATCCTCACTAAGGTATAGTAAATGCAATTTTCATTTAATTACACAGCATTTACATATTTTATTCATCGTTTTCATGTTTTAAATGATTATTTAGAGCATTTAATTGTGTTATTTTACCTTAAATTTTGTGTATTTGCTATTTAAGTTTATAGAAATGGGTATTGTTTAGGGTCTGGGAAAGAATTAATTCACTTTCCATTATTTCTAATGGGGAAAATGGATTCAGACATCAAACAATTAAGAGTTCGAACAGCTTCCTGAAACGAAATAAATTTGAAATACGAGGCACCACTGTACTACTACTACTAACAACACAATAACACAGCACAATACAACTGCTTACCAAAGCTTGCGTTCAAACTTAGGAATAAACACGTGGAGTCGCTTTTTTCTTTTCCCTTTCAGGTCGATTCTCTCTTTTCTCGGTGGGCAGTGTACCCACACTGTGCCACTTTGGTGGTGCCCTTGGCCAGCATGTACTAACAGTGCGTTCTATTAAAAATATTCAGTTTTGTGTCACTTAATAAAAACATTGTTTTATCATCAAAGGAATTTTCTGATGATGCTGTATTGATACGTCTAAAAATGAAGTTCTGTTCACATAAACTTTTTTTATGAAGTTATTTTATAAACCGCACTTAGATGGAAACACGGCTGGAGTGTTGGCTTTCCCAAGCTGACGGTGGACCTCTGGGTGTTTTCATTGATATTTTCCTTGAATCTAATAATATTTTAATTCCAGACTTCATTGGGTTCTCTCTCGTTCAGCTTGTTTGGACTTTGGCTTTAAAGTCAATGAATAGAAACAGTTTCATTTCTCCATAATGCCATTCGGTCCATGAGGCTCGTGTGTTCAGCTGATAGCTGAAGGTTTCCCAGTATCTTACCACCCAGTTACTTCTTAAAGGTTGTCAAGACGTCTGCTTCAAGTGCATGCCTCACTAGTTTGGATCAGAAGGGGGTCCAACAATTGGCGTTGCACAAACAGCCATCGTGTTTAATCAGATTGTGTGAGTGCAGCCTACACCCGCCAATATTTGGAGCAGGGCAGGAACCAAACCAAGACGAGCTACCATATTGCGCTACATTTGCGCACACTCAGGTGCTTTGGTGGCACAGCCACTGCTTCATAGACCCAAGTGCAGTTCCTGGCCCTGTCACGCTCTGCTCTCCTCAGCTCCTGGGTAATAAGCTGCACAAACCAGTGAAACGAGTTTCTTTCTTCCTACGCATGACTGCCAAGAGTGCGGACACACTGACGGTGTCACATTTCATCTTGAACCAATCCTGCCAGGGGCGTCTCATAATGGTGCAGGCAGCTTCCTTTGGCACACCATCTGTCTGTTTTTTTTTTTTTCTTTTCTGCATGGGTTTGTTTTCATGTTCAGCCCTATAAGCCACTTTGGCTCACCTGCAGGTGTAGCTGGAGGACCTGACAGGAGGCCATGTTCCAAAATCATTAGAGTTGAGTCAGCTGTTCACTGCACAGGACTTACAGGTGTTATATTCTGTCTTCTAATATTCTGAAACTTTAGTCAAGCCTTGAAGCAACTTCTAATGTCCAGTGCTGCTGATGGCACCAAATATGACCGACTAAATATAAGGAGCATGGTGTCACATGACCCTAAAACTTGTTAAGCAGCTGTTAAAATGGAAACTTCTCACAAATCACATTAACATGAGAAGAATCTGGATGAGAACAGGCCATTCAGCCCAACAAAGCACGCCACTCCTGTCCACTTCAGTGTTCCAAACGAACGTTGAGTTTTAAAGGTCCCTAAAGTCCTGCTGGTTACCACACTACTGTGCTGCTTATTCCAAGTGTCTGTGGTTCTCTATGAATGTGTACAACAGGAATGGCTAACATCCTTTTTGCACTACATCAGATGCTGCAATATTTTGAAATGTTCATTAAAAAAGCAATTTGACTGAAGACGTGAGCGGCTATAAATAGTTTGAGTGGTCCTTGAAGTCCACATGGTATGTGAACGGTCAGCTCTTTTGTTATTGCTTCACAAGGAGGTGCTAATCAGAACAAATCCTAACATGGCATGTCACCAAAGTCCCAACCCCTCATTTACTCCAAGGTGTGACTGCCGCACTTGAATTTGTAGGAGTGTTGTTACAGAACTGACAAGGACCCACAGAGGCTCTCACCACTTGAGCACACACAGCATCCTTAGAGCGGCCCTGAATCTCCGACATGGAAACATTCACTGGCCACTTTATTGAGTACACCTGCTCATTAACTCATTTTAATAGCTGACACCTGCAAGCAGCCAATCAGGTGGTTGCCTCTCAGATCATGTGGACTTTGGTGGGCAGTTTGACCTCAAATTAGAACAGAGAGGACAGGCGATTTGAGTGACTTTGACCATGGTGTCGTCTTCTGTGCCACATGTGGGGATTCCAGCTGCTCAGAAATGGCTGCCATGAATCCTCAGATCACAGTAGTGTACATACAGGACTACAGCAGCAGAGAGGACCTCAGGTTGTACTTCAGTAGGTGAAATGGCACCAGGCACATGGCCCCTAAAACTGGCTGCCTGAAATCTGACAAATCCTAATTTCCACTGATCCATGCAGATCATCTCATCATCGCAAACTGCTTTTCCTGGTGAGGGCCACAGTAGCAGCAGGCCAGACTTTACTATGCGCAGCTACAGATTACAGTTCTTCCACTCCCAGACCACCAAGCCACTCGAGAAATGTAATCCCACCAGCCTGTCCTGGGTATGCCACAGGGTCTCATAGCCTGACCTTGGCAAACACAGCATGTGTCCATCTTGCTTTGTCTCAATAGTACAGGCAGGTGGCTTTAGGCTAAAGCTTTGGGAAATGACGACGTCATCCTCATACCAGCAGACTGTCACTTGTCTGCCTAATACCTGAAGGTCAGTCCTTTAAGGCAACAGTCCACAACAGGATATAGTGCCATGTCATAAAATGTAGGTCATCTCGGACTTCTTCACCTACAGTACTTCACGTTACTCCAATGGCCTACATGGTCCGAGGCCAGCAGGCATGAATGTGTGTGGCAGGGGAGCGAGTGAAGTCATCAGCACACACGTCACTCCACTGGAGACACAACAGGGTCACACTCATAACTGCTGAGGACATCTTAACTCACTTAAAATTTCTTTTTAGCTTTCACACACCTGTCATTCTTTCATTTTCTTTCAGCTTTTGGAGGGTGGAGTGTCCAACCAGCACTGAACCCATCGAGACATTCTGAGCAGCCTTCACAAATGTCCGAGCACAAGACCCCAGACTCAGTAAGGTCAAGGCTCCAGCGACCCAAAACTGTGAGTACAATACTTCGTCGGGCAAATTTCAAACAAGATACCCATGTTTACAATAATCAAAGGTCAGACATGGAGCTTACTGGTGTGTGAGGGCAGCGACTGAGACATGGCGGCGTGTCTTGGGTTCAGTTCCACGCTGCTTGTGTAGAGTTGGCATGCTTTCGCATTTCTCGTGCGGCTTTTCTGAGGTTACTCGAAATTTCCTCCGGTCCCCATTGTGGGTTAACACATTAAAGATATTCATGAGAGTGTGGCCAGTTATAAAGTAGGCCCATGCCCCACGGACAATGCTGTAGAGCTTCTGTAACATGTCTAATGGAATAAGTAGATATGAAGAATAAAAGCATACATTGAAAAAAATATACAGGATTTTGAATATACTTGGAAAAAGTTCTGGTTATTTAAAACACATTAGGCGTGTTTGAGTGGTTTGCAAGAATACCTGTACCGTACCGTCCAGTAACCATAATTTCCTGATTTATTTCCAGAAGTGGGCACCTAACAATCTCACTTCAGGCAGGCGACTGACCCTGAACAGGAGGCCAGTCCATCACATGGGCCACTAGCACAACACAAAGGCGTGGGGGTGCCACCTTCACATGTATGGGGCCGAAAGCCAGGATTCAAGACAATCCTGACCGAATGTGAAGGGGACATTACACTGGCACACATGCAGCTTTCCCAAATTTAAACATCACTCACTCTAGGATGGTGACGTGAGCCCCAACACACGCTTCACATGGCTTGATGGACTGTAGGTGTTTAATGTTGTTGTGGTCACGCTGACGTGCACAGTGCCATGAAATTCTGACTTGGACGTCCAGCCAACACGTCACATGTCTCCACTCTCAGATGCCATAATAAGAGTTTACAGAATTTAATTTTAATTAGGAAAAGCCAAATCGACTTACCTGACTGCTGTCACTGTCCTGCTCCACTGACAGACTGAGGAGATCATTCCTCCCCCAAACTATGCGACTCTTCAATTCCACCCGGGGGGGTAAATGTTAACATTATTCAAAGTTATTGTCTGTTTTACCTACATTGTTGTCACTTTTTAATTTAATATTGTTTTTGTATCAGTATGCTGCTGTTGGAGTATGTGAATTTCCCCTTAGGATTAATAAATTATCTATCTATCTATCTGATGGACTCACCCCCCAGTCTTGTCTGCCATATTTAGTTTCTCTCACCCCTGCACACAGCGCAGGCTCTGGAGCCGTGGCCGGTCTCTCTTCAGCTCTAGAGAGGCTATGGGCTGCTGTCGGGTACTCAATCACCCGACTGGGTGCCATACAACTGCTTGGCCTGTTTGGGGCTGCAAAGATGGATTTAGCAAATCGTAACATTTCTAGGAAAGCAGGTAAAATATCACCAAGGATATGGGGGGCTATGTGTTTACATGGGCAAATGTACTCTCACAGGAAATAACAATGAAATGATATACGGCCTTCCGCCACTGGACGCTGTGGTGGTTGGTCTTGGGCCTCAATGAAGGGTGTCATGGTAGCACTTCAGTAAGGTAAACAGTTGGGGGCAATGCTTCAAGAGTAAGGCAAGGGCATTCCAACTAGAACTGAAGTCACTAAGCCTCTCCACAAACACCATTGTGGGGTACAGGAATGCTGGCCTGTCCCAAGTCAACCCTTACACACATCCAGGAGGTGCATAAGGGGTAGTGGGGTAGCTCTGTATTCAAACATAGCCATTGGAGGAGTTGTGGGAATTTACCAGTCTTGGTGGCACTATGGGGTCAGGGGCTCCTACTGTGTTTAGTGCTTGCAGGGTTTGTGGTTTTAGTATGAACTAAAATCAGTTTAATATGGGCAGGTGTGTGGGTCTGGTAGTCTTTACATTTCTAATTTTCATGGACAGAATATCATGGTGCCTACGCGGTGCATCTCACTCCTATGCTGTAGACTTTTTTTTTTTTTTAAATGAGCCTTTGCCCTTACGTTGTCAGATCGCAGCTGCCAACACGGTCAACACATGACTGGTACCACCAAAGGCTGCCATTCATTCTGCAGGTGTAGGGGAAGTGGCTGTCTGAAACATAAGAGTTGTGGGACGGATACAGTGCTGTAGGGTCTGTACTGGACAGTGCCAGTCAAGGTGGCACCAAGTCCTTAGATGAAGCTCATTTAATGATGATGATGCTTCAGTTATAAACTGTGATTATAAGCTTCTGGGTAAAGACTAAAATAAAGTGATGGTGGGTCACATTATCATCTGACAGTAGAGTCCTGCACTGGGCTTAGCCCCCTATGGCTATGGTGAGGTGCTTTTCTCACCCTCTCTTGGCCTGAAAGTAGCTGGTAATTTCAGAGGAGGCCTGCTACCCTCCCCAGCACTAGATGGAATGCGAGTGGACCCAAGTAGACTTGTGCTGAAAGCTTCTCTTTATCTTGTAGGTACCAAGCAGGCTGATCAACAAGGTGACTGAAGCCCTTTTACCAGACCTTACTGAAGGTCATCCAGAGGTTTTCATCACACACCTTCAAGATCTCCGGCAAAAGTAGACGACTGAGCAAAGACACAACCCCAGAAACCAGAAGAGTTCATTGAGGGTCAACTGACTCTCATAAAGCATCTGCTAGTTCTGTGAAGAAGAAGAGGGGTTGAGGAGGCCAAAAAAAACAAAAACTGAGATACCTGCCAACCCTTATCAGCTGCTGGCCACGGCTTTCACATCAGAGACCTTTCAGTGTTGCACTTCCTTACTGAAGTGACAACACTCTGTGAGCAGTCAGGCGACTGTCCAAAGAAAGAACAGTGAAGAGTGCGCAAGGTGGCAGAAGGCCTCACCCAAATAAAACAAGAACCAGTGACTTGGCAGTGCTGTCTCGCCTCGGCTCGCTCTCTACTAATCAAATCTTAATGCTCACTTTTTTTTTTTTTTATATAAAAGCATTTTACACAGTAGTTCAATTTGCTGTATTTACTGAATTTAATTTGTTTTTAAGTGCCAACCAGAACTCTCCGCTCTGCTGTTGCTTATCTTCTGCCCTTCCCAACTTAGAAGCATACAATGTCACCTATTCATTTTGCTCTAAAACTCCAGGATGTTGTACCGTGTTAGCCATTATGGATTAAAGTGAGAAGTCAAGCAAAATGACTCCTTTTATTGGCTAACTAGAAAGATTACAATATGCAAACATCTTTACATCTTCTTACACCTTGAAAGCTTGCATATTGTAATCTTTCTAGTTAGCCAATAAAAGGAGTCATTTTACTCGACTTCGCTCTAAAACTCAGGAATTCTTTCCATCTTTCAACTAAATTCAGTCATTTGACTTAGAAATCTTTAATTTAAAGACATGCTTATCTGATCAAACAGTTCAGTGGTTTCTCTTCGACCTGTTTGTGGGATATTCACTATGGTCTCACTTCATGTACAACGTGTTCTTGGCTGGCTCTGGTTTTATGCACTTTTTTCACTTGTCATTTTTTATCGTTTTGTGTTCATATATTATCAATGTAAAGTGCCAAAAATATTTTGTTGTTTAGGTGCTCCTAAAATCTTTGAACCCCTGCTTATTTGCACATCATAAAAGTATATTGCACTTGAGGGGCATTTCTAATGTGAAGGCAGCATAGTGGTGAGTCCAGCTGCCCGTGTCTGCATGCATTTACATTTTACTAAACACTCTCGCCTCACAAAAGCTGGCCGCTTGAAACTGGCCTGGCATGACACTCGTCACAATTCTACAAGTGGGCTCAGAAAACACATGGCAGGAGGCTAACGCAGAGCCCAACATCTGAGGCTTTCGTTTATGCAGTTCGAGACATTTGTCATTTTTGTCATTCTCTTACCTAAACATTGCCAGACTTTTCCAGGGGTACTTCTATACAGTTACAGAGTTATGCAAATCACAAAACATGTCATTCCTTTACAAAGTTTATTGACAAAATGGCAAGAGTGCCAACATGAAATGCTGCTCTGATTAGCAACTTTATCAAAATAAAACTGAAATTTTTAAAATACTTTTGTCAAAATGATTGCTGATTCATCAATGACTAGAAGTTTTCAAATGAAAGTACAACCTCACCAGTCTGTAAGTGGTGATCAGTAAACACAAAATTGCATTTTGAGTTTCACTTTGAAATTATTGGAGATTCTGGACATTGTGTTGTGCTTTTTTTTTTTATATAGTATGAAACATTACTTTTTTACACTACACATAATGGATAAAGTTTGTTTAAAATATTTACTGTATGTATGGGGGATAATACAAACTAGAAAGTGTGGCATCATTGGTATCTGTGCAAATAAAATAATGAAAGCAAAGCAGAAAGGAAAAAAACAAACACTTTATAGAAATGAAAAAGTACAGGAAAAAAAGGTGACAAACTATAAATTGTAAGATTAAATCTGATAACAAAAATGAAAAGTATAAAATGTATAGATAGGTATGATGACTTCCCATGTTGTTTCACTGTTGCAGCAATAAATCACAGTTACCCAAGAGTGTGTGTGTGTGTTTTAGCCTAACAGCACTCCGCCACATAAAACTAAGGTGGTCTGGAAAGCCTGCACAGCTCGAGTATTTTGTGTGAATATGCAGTTCATCATAAATAATGCAACACTAAAAGAAACAAACCTGTTTAAAGCGATGGTGGAAATCTTTTATTATTTAACATCATAATGTAACATCACAAATGAAGAAACAAATTGTGAAGAAATGTTCCAACTGAGAAAGGGGAGAAAGCAAAACACACAAAGAGACACTTCAGCCTTTCTTTCAGTTGCATTTGAGTCAGCGAGTGGTAGAAGAAGAAGAGGAAGAAGGAGTTTCCAGGCAGACAGCCATCAAGCCAGTGATAGGAAGTGATGTAAATAAAGGGCTGACCAGAGATTCGCTACTCAAGTTTGTCATGCAGCGAGCCCGACAGGGAAAAAAGGCAAACACAGCAAAGAAACGTGTGCAAAGATCCCCAAACAAAACGATTTCAAAGTGACTGATTTTAATGAACAATGAGATCGACAGCAAGTGCATTTGTACCTTTGGTTTAACAGGCAGCTCGGACTTGAGAAATACTAAAATGAATCACAAACCGGAATTTCCATGTAGAATTTAAACAGGAGGGAGAAAACAAAAATCGAGCAGCAGAACCACACTACAATTTCACGCTCACCTACTCCCTTTTAAAATGATCATTCAACTCAAAACTGTTCATGTACACGTTTCAAGGCACTTAAAATGTCACATATAAGAGACATGCATCAAAGTGCTTGGGGATGTTGAAAGAAGCTCTCCTAGTGCATCTGAAGTGTTGACATTCCTCTAAAATGGTCTAACAGTGGCTGCAGATGGCCAGTTGAGGCTAGCTGGGCGTCTCGTCCAGTTAGGCTTAGCAATGCGGATTCTGTATGTGGCAAGTATCGGGACAATTTAGGTTAGCAATCCAGTTTTGCCCTCTTGTTACGTTGCATAGCCATCACCAAAGCTATACAGTAAGATGGCCACTTGGTCTGCAGCAATGACCAAGGTTACCACACAAAGTAAATGTCACATTTACAGAACTACTGGCTCCTTAACTGCCAACCCTAAACAGGCCCATCAGGAATTTTCAGCCAATCATCTGACTAATGGGATGTTATTTTACAGGCAGGCCAGCCTACATTCTGTGCTCCTTTAAAAGCAAAGAACTTCAACTGTTAATTAAGCACATAAGTGGGCATGGGACTTTTTCCTTCACATGAACACGGCTGCCCTTGAGGACAGGATTTCAGCTTTTAAAGCCCTAATGTGTACTTGGCATCACTGTTTATCCCTCTGCCATTCTCCCACATAAGGCGACATCTAGTTATGGCACATAAGATGACCGTCTATTGGACTCTGCTTTGTCTTTTCATTAAGAAACCCGAATCTGGCAATGAACTGGCATTTGTGCCACAACTAGAACACAAGGGGACTTTTACACACCCAGTCTTGGCACAATGAACAGAAGCCTATATGAAAATTACAACCACCACATACAGTTTCAACAGAATGATGAATAAGTTTACAAAAGGTGGGCCTCTTAATTAGTTGCTATCAACTAATTACTAGCAGCACATTCACTAGTAAAATTTTGAAATTAACAAAAAAAAAAAAAAAAATTACATGAAATCAAATGCGATCATAAAACCCTTTACTGTCTAACCGATTCTTTTTATTATAGCTTTATATTATCTATAGCAAAGGCAACATTATACAGTCAGAATTGCTAAACATTAAAATTGCACAAACATAATAAAAATGCAAAGAATCCAAAACAGAAACCAAAACTCAGCAAAGCCTAATCTATTCCTAGTTTACAAATCAACTGATAATTTTTAAAAAATTACAACTTATCATTTAAAGATCAAGAACACAACGTAACTGTCACAAGATTGCACGGTGCAAGTAATTCAAGACTGGTAGATTGTCTCAATGCTCAAAAAGGTGTGCATAGATTTTACTAAATACTACTTCTGATCACCTTTGACATTTCTTTCATTTATTCAATTTAATGTTTTTGTAAATTTTCATGCTAATAAATAAATGAAACATACGGCTATTTTAGCAGCCTACTTAAGTCACAAAAAACAAATTCGGCAAACCTGCTATTGTATTGAATTATCCGAGTTACTTCACGATTTAACAGCATGCAACGAGCATGATTTTAAAGGAATCCCGATCTATTTAACAGGACAAACTCGCAGGATTATTAAAAGTGTTTATGGCAGGAGAAAAAAAAAACAAAAACATTCACTTCAAAGCTGTACCTGCAAACTGACCTCTCCCTTAATGACTTTCCATATAAACCATTATATAAACCTTACTCCTAAAAGGGAGAGAGAAAAATAAAATTATTTTATACATAATTGGAATAATTTACACAAATTATAAAAGAAAAAAATGAAACTAGCACCGGGCCTGAAGTTTACAGAAAAAGAAAAATTCAAATGTTGAGGAAAAAGCCCCCTGAATTGGTAACTGGATGTGTATAAATACACGCCGTTACTGGTTAAGAGGCTCTTATTTTATTAGAAAGCAAATGACCAGTGGGATTTCACCAAGGTTGGCACATGCATAAGGCACTTGACCCCAGCTTTTAATTAATATATATATCTTCAATAAAAAAAAAAAAAAAAAAGGTTATTTAATAAACCAAATTTTTCCATCGTATTCTCCTGGAGTCTATTTGCATCTTATTCATTTTATTAATTTTGAATTTCTCCATTTAAGCTCACATTTGTTCTTCATGTAGCAAAACTGAAAGACTATAATATCTGTCTTGAGTACATGTAAGTCTTTGGTTGTGAAGACACAGCATTACTTTAATGTACTAGGTGACAACAGTCAAATTAAGCAGTAATATTCTGTTTATATGTATATAGGACTGATCATAGATAGATAGCACTGTATCACTCTGGCAAAAGGTAAAGAAAAGGGGGACTGGTAAACATTGCTATAAATTCCATAGCCATCCAATTTATAACAATGTTTTCAGTGAGGGAGGTTCACGGTGTTAGTGACACGACACCTTCAACTGTCTCAAGAGTCTCCAGACATGTGCTACACATCAACGGTTTGTGAAAGGAGCTGAAAAGAGAGATTACTTTGAAAAACTAAAGTCTGTCAAATGTAGCAAGTCGTCACAATGGCTTTTACAGGGTGTGGTAGTTTCTGTCTTTAGATTTGCAAAACTTGTAAAGGAAGAAGATGACCGCCTGTAGGCCCAGAACTAGCACTATGCCTCCAATGAAACTGGCAGCATCAAAGGTGTTCTTCTTCTGAGGTGCCGCTGTGGGAGAACTTGTAGAATTGGAGGTGGCTTATGGGAAAAAAAAAAAAAAAAAAAAATTATTTTTCACAACACCAAGATTTTGAATTCAGTGCTATAAACTTAAGCATTTTGAAAAGCATTTTAATTATAAGCACTTTTTGCTCAGTTTCTTTCATGTTTTCTTCCTGAACCGATTACAATATGCAAGTTTTTGAGGTACCTGAGACCTCTTTGTCAGGCAGGGAAGAGGAAAGGAAAAGAAGCATCTGCTCAGATACAAGGGAAACAAAACACGAACAGAGACTTCAAAAGATGGGACCAGTCAGTCCCACATTGCTGCTTCGTGATATGACCAATGTGTGCCCCAAGAGTGGAACTCTCTGAACGCCGCAATTCATTTCACTCATTTGCTTTTTCTCTCCCTTTCAGCTAGTCTTTAGCCATTTTGTTTGTAGTATTCATTAGCAGTGCTGCTACACAGCACGGGTAACATTTTTGGCCCCAGTAATTGGTCCAGCATAGAGCAGACACTTCCCTAGCCCTTGGGGACACTTAAGACAACTGCACCACTTTAATCCACTCTAAACTAGTTCTGCTCCTTCTTCCTGCTGACTTCAATACATTTTGCAGAGCTCACCAAAGTTCCTGAAAGTTTCTGGGATTTTGAGGAGAAGTGAACTCTGTGGGGTTAACTCACTGGTCAAATACCATAACTTCCACTTGCACTGTGGAGACTGACTGGTGGGATACTTGCACTCCATTTCCAAATAAAAAAAAAAAACTGAGTCTAGATATGTTTTTTCTTATTAGGTAAGAAAAATTGAAAATGCTGCCTAGAAATTTGATTGCAAAAATATGCTGTATTACAAAACACAGTCAAACAATACTATTGTATTGTAACACATGTATCATAATAACATTGCACTGCGTGGGCCCAGACAATGAGAGAATGGTCATCCTCACTGAAGATAAAAGGACTCTGTGTCCAGAGTTGATACTCCTGTAACTCTGTAATGCTTGTGATCTTATTTTATTACCCTGTCAAAACACCTAAACTCTGCCTACGCTTTGATACAAATTGTCTATAAATGCCATATGTAACATGCTTTTATTTTTCAATTGAACTGGCAAACACAATTGCCAGCCTGATACAAAAAAAAGAAATTGACAGCCTTCAGCCTACTGTATATATGTATATGACAAGCGGAGTGGTGGCTCTGAGGCTAGGGATCTGCACTGGCAGTCGGAAGGTTGCCGGTTCGAATCCCGTAAATGCCAAAAGGGACTCTGCTCTGTTGGGCCCTTGAGCAAAGCCCTTAACCTGCAATTGCTAAGCGCTTTGAGTAGTGAGAAAAGCACTATATAAATGCAAAGAATTATTATTATATACAGTATTTTGCTGGAATATATTTTTGCTCTTAGAAAGACTCTCCTTCCTGGACCACGCTGTACTACAAATTCTTTTATAATGAAAAAAAATCGGCAGAACATGAAAAACGTGTTAAAATGTAAGACAACTGAAATAGGTGCTGCTGCAAATTACCAGTGGAGGAATCAATTTTGATCTTTACACAATAAAGAACATTAGCACATTTTACACCAAAAAAGCATGCATCATTGGAATAAATGTATAGTTTAAAGAAGTAGGAATAAAAGTAAGCATTACTTCAAAGCATTTACATGAACATGGAATCACTCCGTACTCACCAGATGTGTGAACAGTGGTGGTGGGTGTAGGTTTTACTGTTGAACTATGAGGAGCTGGAAAAAGACACAGAATGAGTAATTTCCTTAGCCTCGTTTCTATTAACGTTTTAGGCAAATCACAATTCCACTGCAAGCCGAGTTAAATGTGTTTATCACACTCTGGCACAACGTAGAGCACAACAGTATTCTTACTAAGATTATTGTCACCAGAGGTCTGTAACAACTTTTTAAAATAAAGCTGAAGTTTCCACATACAGCAGATGTAGAATGATCAAAAAGTCAGAAAAAAGGAAAAGACAGAGTGCATTAATATTTGGTACAGAAAGTAAAAAAATTGATTGTTGCATCGTCATCTACTGCAAATTACATTATTTTGCATTTATAAATAAAGCGTTAATTCATTTCATTCTTTCATTATTTTATCCACAATTGCATTAGTTTTGTAAAAAAAAAAAAAAGTAAATAAATTACTCAGAACAGTGATGTTCTCATTCATATTATAAAGAAGTAATTAACTTGGCAACGTCATCAACAACAGGGCTATGTTAAACTATTGTGTTCTCATTACAGATGACTATCATTTTAACCAATTAGCCTATCCCCGTCTAACCATGCTTGGCCTCAAATTTCAGGACATGGAGAAGTGGGTGCAACGTAAAAACAGCCCTCAACAAGGCACATTTCTCACAGGGAATGCTTGTACTCATACACAGATACTCATTCACATCAGCCAATTAAATGTCTCTTGAGATGAGAGAAGAAACCTCAAATACCTTGAGGAAAACTCTTGCAGAAACAGGACTGCCATGCAAGGTCATCAAGGACGGCTTACTTAAAACAGTCACTTGGCCTTTGCTGGCACTGCTGCCTTTACTACTGTGTCTCCTCATTCAAACTTAGGCTTCTGTGGGTATGCAGTGTGGCACTAAATGGATAAGATGTCAGACTTTGACACCAAAACATCTGGCCTGTTTTAATACTATAGGTGTGATTTTTCAAGTTGCCTGTGGTAAAAAAAAGTAAACATTATTGCAATCTTACTGGTTCCTCGACAGCTTTAAATTAATTCACATATGATTAGTAGGGAACTATCAAGGGGAAACGTAACAATTTTGGGCTTTCAGGTTTCAAATATGGCATAATTCGATAATATCTGGAAAAAGGACTAACTTTTCAGTTTTCGTTGAAATAGTGTGCTTATAGTTATTTCACAACAGGAGAACCAAGAAGAATGAAGTCTGACCATTACCTAAATATCTTAAATCTCTGTATCTCCGTCACGTTTACAGACTATTTTAACACTTGTGTCTCATACAGAGAATAAAAAGCCATATATGACTCTTACCTCACACAACTTATTAATGCATGTACTCCGGAGCTTACATTACAAACTTCAGATAAAGAACTAATTAAAATGTCAAGGATACATGTTTAAAATTAATTTAAGAGCAAATTATTTATGCTTTAGCTCCTAATCAATTTTGATATGTGAATCCAAGGGCGAAAGACATTATCTGAGCTCAGCATATCCTTGCTATTGTACATATTTGCTGACTAAATCGATTATTTTGTGTTTCAAGAAGTTTTGTTTTGCCTTATTATCCTGTTTTGGCACATGGTACTGCTTTGAATTGACAAAAATTCATATCAACTCCAACATTTACGCTTTCCTCTTTTATTAGTATTATTTGCCTATCCCAGTGATGCTTTGTGGAGTGTCCATAGTGGTTAAGGGGAGTTGGAATCTAGGACTACAATTAAGAATCCTAAAAATGATAGCATTCTCAACCCCATTTCAACTTACCCAGGACTTCAGGAGCCTATCTGGCAGCACTGAACATAAGGCAGGAGAAAGGCCTGCACATGGCACCAGTCCATCTTAGGGGGCACTCATGAATATATCCACACTCACACAATTTAAATACAGTACTGTATATCTGTATTTCTCTGTACATGCTGAATGATCTTTATATATGTAGAAGGTTTGTTTTATGTTGTTTGCTCCAGGTGCACACAACTAAAACTTGAACAATTGCCTAGCTGCTATCTCTGAAAATATGCAATTATGTGAGATGGCAACAATCCGTGTCACATAAAGGCACACCTGGTAAATGAAAGGGTGACAGCTATTATGCTTCTAGATTACTGTATTCCATGAAAGTGCATCACAAAGTCAGCTGCTGCAGTTGAAATTTCTGGACACAGATGTGGAGAGTTAAAAGGTACAAAGAGCCATGTTTGTTTAGAGATTACTTTATCAGTTACACGCAACTTTCACTCAGTTTCAGTTACCTGTAGGTGATGCAGCTGTTGATGCGTTGATTGATGTGTTGGCTGTAGTAGCTGGTGCAACAGTGGTATGGTTTGCTATGAAGTGAAGAAAAAAAGTTAAAAGATGCAGCAATGGCAGCAACATACTAAGATGTAACAAAAAAATATAAAACTAAACATCATTTACATATCATTAATAATCAAATTAATTTAGATATTCACCAAGATAAAATAACTTAAGATTAAATTATTTTACAGTATAGATGAAATGAAATCCAATAATGTGTGTCAAAATACAAAACAAAGTTTAGAAAAGTACAAAGTGTAGAAAATACAAAGTATTTAATACAGTCACTGAATGAAAGATGCTATAAAAATTTGGCACAGCTCACTTAGCTTAACAGGAGGATGAATAATCTCATTGCCTGTGCCCACTACTGATGAAATGCTAAACGGTTTTTCTCTGAAAAGCTCCTGGCCATTTAACATTTTTCACTGCCATGGTGGCCAACAAACTAGGAGGATATAAAGGAACAGAACTGCCAAATCTTTAAGATATACTGAAGCTGTAGAAACTAATGATTGATCTTAAACTGGTGAGGAAGGCAGGCTCTATTGTTGGCATAGAGCTGGACGGTTTGACATCCGTAGCAGAGCAACGGGCACTCAGCAGGCTCCTATCAATTATGGAGAATCCACTACATCCACTAAACAGTGTCATCTCCAGACAGAGGAGCAGTTTCAGCGACAGACTGCTGTCACTGTCCTGCTCCACTGACAGACTGAGAAGATCATTCCTCCCCCAAACTATGCGACTCTTCAATTCCACCAGAGGGGGTAAACGTTGAACATTATTCAAGTTATTGTCTGTTTTTTACCTGCATTTTTTATTACTCTTTAATTTATTATTTTTTGCTGCTGGAGTATGTGAATTTCCCCCTGGGATTAATAAAGTATCTATCTATCTATCTAAACTTGTCCGTATCTGGCTTTAGCAGAAGGTGCAAAGCTCACAACAATCATCACTACAATCTAAGCAAGTACGTTGAAATGTAATATAGTATATGTAATATTTATGCAGACAGGGGAAAGAAAAACATCCTAAATTGAATTGTGATACTGTAAGTTCTTGTAACCAAAGAAAATATAGTGTATTTTCAATCCTGTGAAAGTATGTACAGTAGCATAACCCTCCAGCTTTTGTCTAGACACCATACTGAAAGTGAAGGTATGGCATGTGATGTAGTGGGATTTTACGGTTGCAGAGCAACATTTTGATGTGATCAAGATAAATTAGCCACTGAATTTGGGAAATTAATATTCATTTTGGATGTGCTATTTCTGACACATCTGACCTTTTTCTATTGTTTGTAGGTTTATAATGAGGGATATTAAAATGGAGATGTAAGGTATGCAGCAAGGTAACATCAATTTATAAGTAAGATATGTGTAATCTACAAGCTCAGGCTCTTATTTTAATTACATTTTGGCCAGGCGCTCAGCAAATGCTCATTTATCTTTGTGGGTACCAATCTGTGGAACTAATTCCATGATTTAAGGACAGTCCTCTACATTAGTATTCAAAACAAGAAAACTACACACATTCAGCCTATCGCAGAGCTACACCTACAGTGTATTTTATTTGACTTTCTGTGTACATCATACTGAACAACTCTCCAAATTCAATTGTTATTATTAGTAGTGGTTGTTACAATTTAACTGCATCAAAACAGTTGTCTGTCACTGGAGTCTTTTATGCACAGAAAATTAAGTTTGACAGTAAACTTTCCTGTAAAATTGCAAAAGGATGACAACAAGTGAGGCTGCAATACTCCACTACTCTATGCGGCTGAGCTGTAACGTATTCCACAGCTTGGATCAGGTAGGAAGGAACATTTTCGGAGAAAGGGACAGCAAAGCCACATCATGTAAATCAAAGTGTATTTTATTGATTTCATTTGGATAATTTGTAATAAAAAATAAACTAAAAAATAATAGATTCCTACCACTATATTTTCTATGTTTATTGCTTTGTTTTAAAGCTTATCATTATGCTTAAACTAAGCATAATTATGCTAGACTGTAGCACTGCTATACACTGGTCCAAAACTGAGGAACAATAAGAAAAAGCCGAACAAACTTTCTTAGGAGACTGCATTTCTTTAATTTGACAAGTGACATCCTTTACAATATTCTGTAACTCTGTGATAGCCAGTAGGATTTTCTATGCTGTAGAACACTGGGCTGGTAATATTTTATGAGAAGCCCACCAATTCAGCTGAAGGCAGGCTCAGTTACAGGATGCACTTGTGGTCTACTGGAAGTAGTACTGGACAAAAGAATGAAGAAAAATGGCCATTATGAACAAAGCTGCACACCCCCTCTCTGATACAATATCACTGAGAACTTACAGCCTAGAAATTGTTCAACAGAAGTGTGTCAAGAAGTGCTACTCAGGCTCCTTTATGTCTGCAGCAATATGCCTTTATAATGCCTCACTATGACCGCTCTCTTTTCTAAGACAGCAGTTTTCTTCAGCCATTTATTGGTGGAGGGTGGGAGGTTTGTTGTTATTTGTAATGCAATTTTTTTAATTCACTTTAATATTTCATTTATTTCTTGATCATCTGTACAAAACTAAACTTCTCCCTTGGGGAAAATACAGTACTGCCTACCTTTTAAACCCAGTTTGTTTTTTTTCATTACAACAGTGGAGGAGCAGTGATCTGCTGTAACTGTGCCACCAGATATGGGTCAGTTATTATAGGTAACTTTACACATTTACCTTGGCAGGTTTCATTCAGGCTGGTGCAATTTGCTTCAAGGATCTTTTCTGATGACATACAATAGTCTGTGCTGTTCTCTATTAAAAAGAAAGAAATAGAGAAATGCTTTAATTTATCCCCAACTTTATTTTCTACTTTACCACTGTTAAATGCAATTCAAGTCAATGGTGATTTTTATAATTATTTATTACCACAAGTTTTTGCATTTTCCTATGGTAACTTCACAGTATACCAGTTTTACACCACTTCTTTGAAGTTCACACTTTCTCACCCTCTCCCTCTGCAACTTCTTTTCAGTTTCTAAATCATCTTTAAAATTCTACTCCTAATTTAGAAAATCTTGGAAATCAAACCCCTATTTACTCTGCTTATTCGATTTGAAAATGACAACAGATCTTATGAAGTCCTAACTTCTCATTATTCCAAAGTACTGTATTACAAAGGTGACAAAAGGCAGCACAGGATATAGTGTTAATGCGAGATTAAAAAGAGAGAATGCTGTAAAAAACAACACTAAGACTCTTAACTTGAGGGTGTAAACAAAACAGATGTTAACCTGTCCAATTTAGAAAAATTTTCAGACTATTAAGCTTGAGTTGATGATGCACCCTCCGGATTTTTATATCATGGAGGTAACTAACCAAAGAGGATAGAGAACAAGCCTAAGGTGGTTTGG
Organism: Erpetoichthys calabaricus; assembly: GCF_900747795.2. Taxonomy (NCBI): domain Eukaryota; kingdom Metazoa; phylum Chordata; class Cladistia; order Polypteriformes; family Polypteridae; genus Erpetoichthys; species Erpetoichthys calabaricus. The sequence continues at coordinate 187,957,226 of NC_041396.2, read as the reverse complement.
TAGAAATATAAAGCTGGATGTCAGCCGCATAATAATGAAACTGAATACAGTGATCCCCCGCTATATCGCGGTTCAGCTATTGCGCCCCCGCTACATCGTGGATTTATTAATATTATTATTATTACTACGGGGCTCCGGCCCCTGCTTGCTTTGCTCTCCCACCCCCCGGTTTGGTTTACCGGATAAACAATTTGAAGAGATTACTTTCATGGGAATTGTTACATATGCATTATTTTCATTTTTGCTTTAAAACTTTTGTAAAAACAATATTTGTCCTTTATTTCCTGCCCCGGGCATGGTTAAATCTTTCTCACAGGACTTATAACGCTGCTTGCGTTGTGAAGGGGGGGGGGTGTCTGAACGCATGCTAAAGAGATGCGATCAGTTCAGCTGCTGTCTTTGCGCTGCTTCTGCCAAGATGCGTGTCCTGCTTGTCGTTCTGCACGTCAATCATATAAAAGCCTATACAGCAGCTGTCCTTCTGTCTCACTGCCTTGCCTTGCGTGATGTTAAAATGTCTCTCACGGGAAGTCAAATTGTCCTCCAAGAAGATCACGCCTCGTCTCCCTGCCAAGATTTTTTTTTTTTTTAAATAAAGGGATGTAACTCATATCCTTAGCCCGACATCCACGTATCATATGTGTTTACAAAATGTGTTTTAATAGGTTTACATGTGTTTAAAGCGAGTGGGAGGGATATTTTAAGGCTTAAACTATTAAAAAAATGTTTGTTTATATGGTCTTTCTATATCGCGGATTTTCACCTATCGCTGATGGGTCTGTAATATAACTGCCGCGATAGACGGGGGATCACTGTACCATGATGGATCAATTTCTAGATGGATAAATGATTTAGATCATTTATGTTGGGTAGAATGCCCAGTGGGGGCTGGGTGGTCTCTTGGCCTCGGAACCCCTGCAGATTTTGGTTTTTCTTTTTCTCTAGCCTATTGGGAGTGTTTTTTTTTTTTCTCCTGTCCGTCTGACCTTACTTTTATTCTTTGTTACTTAGTATTGCCTAATCTTATTTTTGTTTCATATAAACCTTTCATTCTTCATCTTGTAAAGCACTTTGAGCTACACCATTTGTATCAAAATGTGCTATATAAATACATGCTGTTGTTGTATTACTTGGTTATATTATTTAATTGTAGTAATTATTTTGACCGAGTATTACTAAGGCTTTTCCGTTTTTCTTTTCCTTGGTTTCAGTTATGGTTACCTATTGTGTCATCACAAATGACACTTATTTGTGAACATTTTTGTTCATCTGAATTTGTTGTTTCCTTGCAGAGTATTGCAAAATGGACACAGACGTGCAGGTTTGATGGAATATTGCTCTAAAAGCTTAGGTGTTTTATGATTAGGAAGTAGTAGAAATCTTTGTTCAAGAATGATTGTACTATGAAGCCTTGAGCTAAATTGCTTAAAATATCCTGTTAATCAGGTTATATTTAAAGAAATACATATAGTGAAAAGCAGCAGATAACAGAAACCAGTCAACTTTTAGACTGCTGAATGAAGACTTCTATAGCTGACAGTAGCAGAGGTACTAGAGGCATTCCGATTTAAAAGCCTTCAGAGTACAAGAAAGTGGTTTTTAAACAATCTTCTGGAGTATTTTCTTTGCCTGTATCTTGACAACGCAACTAATTATATTTCTTACCTAAGAATTCTCTGGTTCATGTGTTCACTTGTAGACTTTATTTGTGCTCGTTTTAAAGAAGTAATATGGCCCGTGGGCACACTTTTTTGTTAGTCTGTATATAAAATACTCATGTCATTTAGAACTTTGCTCTAAATGAAGGGACATATTTAACTTGTAACTAGGCAGCTTAATAACCACTGATGCATCACTTCTGGCACAACTTTTTAAAAATATTGGAACATACAGTGCATCAGGAAAGTATTCACAGCGCATCACTTTTTCCACATTTTGTTATGTTACAGCCTTATTCCAAAATGGATTAAATTCATTTTTTTCCTCAGAATTCTACACACAACACCCCATAATGACAACATGAAAAAACGTTTACTTGAGGTTTTTGCAAATTTATTAAAAATAAAAAAAATTGAGAAAGCACATGTACATAAGTATTCACAGCCTTTGCCATGAAGCTCAAAATTGCACCCTGTTTCCCCTGATCATCCTTGAGATGTTTCTGCAGCTTAATTGGAGTCCACCTGTGGTAAATTCAGTTGACTGGACATGATTTGGAAAGGCACACACCTGTCTATATAAGGTCCCACAGTTGACAGTTCATGTCAGAGCACAAACCAAGCATGAAGTCAAAGGAATTGTCTGTAGACCTCCGAGACAGGATTGTCTCGAGGCACAAATCTGGGGAAGGTTACAGAAAAATTTCTGCTGCTTTGAAGGTCCCAGTGAGCACAGTGGCCTCCATCATCCGTAAGTGGAAGAAGTTCGAAACCACCAGGACTCTTCCTAGAGCTGGCAGGCCATCTAAACTGAGCAATCGGGGGAGAAGGGCCTTAGTCAGGGAGGTGACCAAGAACCCAATGGTCACTCTGTCAGAGCTCCTCTGTGGAGAGAGGAGAACCTTCCAGAAGGACAACCATCTCTGCAGCAATCCACCAATCAGGCCTGTATGATATAGAGTGGCCAGGCGGAAGCCACTCCTTAGTAAAAGGCACATGGCAGCCCGCCTGGAGTTTGCCAAAAGGCACCTGAAAGACACTCAGACCATGAGAAAGAAAATTCTCTGGTCTGATGAGACAAAGATTGAACTCTTTGTTGTGAATGCCAGGCGTCACGTTTGGAGGAAACCAGGCACCGCTCATCACCAGGCCAATACCATCCCTACAGTGAAGCATGGTGGTGGCAGTATCATGCTGTGGGGATGTTTTTCAGCGGCAGGAACTGGGAGATTAGTCAGGATAAAGGGAAAGATCACTGCAGCAATGCACAGAGACGTCCTGGATGAAAACCCGCTCCAGAGCGCTCTTGACCTCAGAGTGGGGCAACGGTTCATCTTTCAGCAGGACAACGACCCTAAGCAAACAGCCAAGATATCAAAGGAGTGGCTTCAGGACAACTCTGTGAATGTCCTTGAGTGGCCCAGCCAGAGGCCAGACTTGAATCCGATTGAACATCTCTGGAGAGATCTTAAAATGGCTGTGCACCAACGCTTGCCATCCAACCTGATGGAGCTTGAGAGGTGCTGCTAAGAGGAATGGGCGAAACTGGCCAAGGATAGGTGTGCCAAGCTTGTGGCATCATATTCAAAAAGACTTGAGGCTATAATTGCTGCCAAAGGTGCATCAACAAAGTATTGAGCTGTGAATACTTATGTACATGTGATTTCTCAGTTTTTTTATTTTTAATAAATATGCAAAAACCTCAAGTAAACTTTTTCACGTTGTCATTATGGGGTGTTGTGTGTAGAATTCTGAGGAGAAAAATGAATTTAATCCATTTTGGAATAAGGCTGTAACATAACAAAATGTGGAAAAAGTGATGCGCTGTGAATACTTTCCGAATGCACTGTATATCAAGATTTGACCCTCACTATTCTACTCTGACTGAAACACTAATTCATGCATTTGTCATCTTAAGGCTAGACTACTGTAATGCTTTGTTGTCTTGTATGTCAACTAAACTTGTAAACAAGCTGTAGTTTGCTCAAAACTCTGCTGCAACCTTTACAGAGTTAAACTCTGGCTCATAGTCGCATTACACCTATTCTATACAAATTTGATTGGCTTCCACTCAAGTACCATATCGACCTTAAGACTCCTGTTCTCACTTGCAGCACTCCATGATCTGGCTCCCACTTAATTTAAAAGACCATATTAAAGACTACACACTGACCCCATTCACTGTGCTCTTCTACTTTTGGTCCTCTTGTTCCCCTTTAGTCCACCTGTCTTCCACGGGAGGTCAGGCTTTCAGTTATGCTGCGCCTTAGCTCCGGAACTCCCTCTCTCATTATACCCATACTCTTCATTCAAAAAATAAAAAAAAAACACCTGAAACTCGTCCTTTTAAAATTGCCTTCCCATTGATGTAGATCACAAGTCCAAATAAAGATATTAAAAAAATTAAGACAGCAAGAACAGGTCTTTTTTTTGGTATATAAATCACACTAATAAGGCAAAAATTTACTTTAATGTTACAGTTTTTATTATAACCAGAACCACTGAGGGATTCAAATGCTCTCTTACCATTTCAAAAAAAAGGCATGCGAGTTATACAGTGAAATTAGTGACAAAGAACAGTCAAATACCACCACGTCCCCCACCCCCAACAAAACGTTTCAAACACCCTGCACCTTGTATTGACAAGACAAGCATTAAACAAAGGAAAACTGAGGTTTACTTTTCTTTACAGTATTTCTCTTTAAAGTACATGCAGCCAAACGTATCACATATCTCTAGCATTTAGCAATAAATGTATAATATTTAGAGCATTATATTAAAAAAAGCAACTACAAAAGCTATTTAACAATACTTATGTAACCTCTTGAGAAAATGTTGCAATTCATGTGCTCAGTTATACTTAGAGTTATTTCACAAGGACTCAAGCTATTCAAAGTATTTACTTATCAGCTGAACAATTTTCATAAACACTGTACTGTATTGTCAAGTAGCTGATCAGCAGCTTTTAATTCACTGCACCAAAGCTTATGAAGTATATTTGAAAAGGTGTTTTTTGTTGTTAAGAGCTAACTGCAAGTGTTTACCCAATACAAATGAAGCTTTCCATTATGAAAACTTTAAATTATATTTTCTTATCTAAAATGTTTATTTTATGAATGTTTGCAACATTTATTTTTATTAAAGAAATCTTTCACACACTGGCCTTAATAATGCCTAAACAAAATACCAATATATAAATTGATAATCAATACTGTCTAGAGTAAAAGGCAAAGATTTCACTGTGCACCGCTTAAGGCCCTGTCCACACGGATGTCTGAATTGACCGTTTTTCTGCCATCTATAGCATCTGGTGAGCATGGATTGAACAATAAGCATTTTTCTGCTCGTTGCAGTGAATCAGACCATCCACACAGGCTTTCACCACTTGCGTTCAGTCAGATGTGCATTCGGACGGCATCAAAACAACGCTGCATGCAGCTTTTTCTTGGCGTCAATTTCTGCCAAAATCCAGATGAGCGTGAAGAAAACATCTGTATTGTGTTTAAATACCATTCATTTAATGCTCTGGATGACTGGACATGTCCCATGATTACAACATGTGTGTGTGTGTGTGTATGTATATGTATATATACATATATACACACACACACACACACACACACACACAGAGACATGTACATTATCATCAAAATAATAATGGAGAACTCAAAACAGTTTGTAAGTTTTTGCTAATGACATACAGTGCATCCAGAAAGTATTCACAGCACATCACTTTTTCCACCTTTTGTTATGTTTCAGCCTTATTCCAAAATGGATTAATTTTTTTCCTCAGAATTCTACACACAACACCCCATAATGACAACGTGAAAAAAGTTTACTTGAGGTTTTTCCAAATTTATTAAAAATAAAAAAACTGAGAAATCACATGTACATAAGTACTCACAGCCTTTGCTCAATACTCTGTTGATGCACCTTTGGCAGCAATTATAGCCTCACGTCTTTTTGAATATGATGCCACAAGCTTGGCACACCTATCCTTGGCCAGTTTTGCCCATTCCTCTTTGCAGCACCTCTCAATCACCATCAGGTTGGATGGGAAGCGTCGGTGCACAGCCATTTTAAGATCTCTCCAGAGATGTTCAATCAGATTCAAGTCTGGACTCTGGCTGGGCCACTCAAGGACATTCACAGAGTTGTCCTGAAGCCACTCCTTTGATATCTTGGCTGTGTGCTTAGGGTCGTTGTCCTGCTGAAAGATGAACCGTCGCCCCAGTCTGAGGTCAAGGGCGCTCTGGAGCAGGATTTCATCCAGGATGTCTCTGTACATTGCTGCAGTCATCTTTCCCTTTATCCTGACTAGTCTCCCAGTTCCTGCCACTGAAAAACATCCCCACAGCATGATGATGCCACCACCATGCTTCACTGTAGGGACGCCTGGCATTCACACCAAAGAGTTCAATCTTTGTCTCATCAGACCAGAGAATTTTCTTTCTCATGGTCTGAGAGTCCTTCAGGTGCCTTTTGGCAAACTCCAGGAGGGCTGCCATGTGCCTTTTACTAAGGAGTGGCTTCTGTCTGGCCACTCTACCATACAGGCCTGATTGGTGGATTGCTGCAGAGATGGTTGTCCTTCTGGAAGGTTCTCCTCTCTCCACAGAGGACCTCTGGAGCTCTGACAGAGTGACCATCGGGTTCTTGGTCACCTCCCTGACTAAGGCCCTTCTACCCTGATCGCTCAGTTTAGATGGCCGGCCAGCTCTAGGAAGAGTCCTGGTGGTTTCGAACTTCTTCCACTTACGGATGATGGAGGTCACTGTGCTCATTGGGACCTTCAAAGCAGCAGAAATTTTTCTGTAACCTTCCCCAGATATGTGCCTTCAGACAATCCTGTCTCGGAGGTCTACAGACAATTCCTTTGACTTCATGCTTGGTTTGTGCTCTGACATGAACTGTCAACTGTGGGACCTTATATAGACAGGTGTGTGCCTTTCCAAATCATGTCCAATCAACTGAATTTACCACAGGTGGACTCCAATTAAGCTGCAGAAACATCTCAAGGATGATCAGGGGAAACAGGATGCACCTGAGCTCAATTTCGAGCTTCACGGCAAAGGCTATGAATACTTATGTACATGTGCTTTCTCAATTTTTTTATTTTTAATAAATTTGCAAAAACCTCAAGTAAACTTTTTTCACGTTGTCATTATGGGGTGTTGTGTGTAGAATTCTGAGGAAAAAAAATGAATTTAATCCATTTTGGAATAAGGCTGTAACATAACAAAATGTGGAAAAAGTGATGCGCTGTGAATACTTTCCGGATGCATTGTAACTTTTGCTACCACGGATTATTATTGCCGGTGGTTGAGTGCATATGCGAGTGCTGATTGTATATTTGCTTACTTCAAGGTGACAAGTAACCGTTCTTCAGGGCTAACACTGACTCACATATTGGTTGACCGGAGTGTTATACGGTGCTGTCCTTTTTTGCATTTCTTCATAGATTACACACATGCTGAGGGTGAATCCAGTAGCGGTGGTGATGTTCCCTCTGCCTACGTTGCCGTATCAGGAGGATTTTTAACACAATGACGTCAATGTTCAGGTTTATTAAAGCCAACTGGTCCATATTTCGTGAATCCAATGAAGGATGAACCTTGAACCCCACAGGTTAAAAACACTCTGGACTGCCTGATAATTGCCGCCCACAGGAAAACACCAAAAACTACAATCTGGGCTGCAGGATGGGATTTACCAGAGGCAAACGAAAGTGAATGTAACATTATACTGAAGTCAATTAAGCTCCACTACAAAACACAACTTAAAAAGCCTAGGTCACTCAGAGCGCATTCATTTAACCAAGATCTGAAGAAAAAATCCACACAAAATCTTACATTTAAGTTACACTTGTGGCAAATGCATTTTTATAGTTCAGCTTAACCAAGACCATAGCCAAACCACTTTTTTTTTTTTCTTTTTTTTTTTTTTAAATATGCAATTAATTAGTTATGTTAGAATTGCAAAGACTACTATATGTTCATAAATAAATTATGAGAATAATCTTTTTTTCCCCCCTTCATTCCCGAATCAGATCAGTATAGAGTGTTGCTGCACCCACTACATGACAAGACAGCTCAGGATCCTGGTTGGCAACCCCCTAGGCAAACATGCGGTCCAGTCCCACCCTCTGGAAATGACCATCTATCTGCCGCAGCCAGGTATTATTTGGGCATCCTCTTACCTGGCCCAGCCACTTAGGTCCTCAACAATGAGGATCCTGTGAGCCGGATCACCCTCGGGGAATCACACCACATAGCTGTGGTGCCATAACTGATGCTCCTTCACAATGCAGCTTATGCGCCTCATTCGGGATTCTGTGAGCAGCCGGTCATTTGACACAAAGTCAAACCAGCAGTACCTAAGGATTCGCCAAAGAGATACTGTCACCTTAAATGCACCATTGGCCCTGAAATGCTTATGACAAAGTATTTATACTAGAAGGTGTAAGAGGAGAACACACATGCCAACCAGATCAGAAGGCCCTGTGGTCAGTTTTATTACCCGGCTGGGATACCAGTATGACAAAGTGGCTGGCGGGACAGGAAAAAAATTTTGCACCCAGCCGATATAACTTAGTAAATGGACCAGTGGAAGCTGAGAGGAAGAAACTGTTCCATCCCCATGTGTTAGGTGGCAGTGGTCCTCATAAGGCAACCCAGTTGGGACAACCACAGGGGTGCTTGGGAGATAGAGTCTGGAAATGTGGCCCTGAGAGTGTCCTTATGTGCTGATAGAGGGCACCATCAGGGGAGGACCTCCCTACTTTCTTCATCGCCAGGAAGTGCTTCCAGGAAGACATGGTATGGCACCCAGAAGCATTCCCAGGCGTGGCCTTAAAATGAGTCCTAATTGGCTGGAAGAGGGCAAAGCTCACTGGAGGACAGAGCACTTAACAGTCTGTGTATTGTTATAAGTTTAAGCCGAGTGGATTAAAAATCCTTCATTTTGAATCGGAGTTGTGTTGGGTTGGGTTGGGTTGGGTTGTGTGTGTCTGGCATTTGGTGGCTTGGTGGCACTCCCTGCTGTACACAATGAATAAACAACCCCATTTTATATGTAAAAGGTACGGGCAACCGTCACAGGGGCCTACTGTATATAGAGTATATACCTCTAGTGGAATGAACATTACACTGCCTATAGGGAGAAAATTACATTAGGCTTTCAATTAACAAATAGAATTCAGCTGTAGAACATATTTGGGGGGGGGGGGGGGGGGGGAGTACAGTATGCTGCCTTATGCAAAATTATTTTCTCTCAGATTTCATGAATCCGTGCTCAGTTTTTTTTTTTCCAATTGAGTTACTTTATAAAAAGTTAAACTCTTACAGCTAAAGGTAATAAAACATACCATTTCTTCAAAACAGGTAACAGATTCATAAGTCAAATATGTACAGTATTTTGCGCACTATAAGGCGCACTTAAAAGCCTTTAATTTTCTCAAAAATCCACGGTGCGCCTTTAAATTCAGTGCGCCTTATGTGTGCACTGAGTTCCAAAATCTGTAAAAATGTTGTTGTGCATTTTAGTAAGCGCTCTGCTTGATTGACTGTCAGACCATTTCCTGCCGACATAGGGACGTAGTAATACGTACACTATGAACACTGGCAGCAATAAACCAATTGCAGAACATTACGTAAAGCCACGTACACTTACCTCCGCCACGCCTACGGCAGGTAGGTATATTGTACTACTGGTGCACTGCGAAACCACATTTGTTTGGCTAAGGACCCTGAAAATGGCATCAGAGAAGAGACATGCTTACGATGCACAATTCAAACTACAGGCTATCAGTTACGCGGTTGTAAATGGGAATAGAGCAGCAGCGAGAGAATTTAAAATCAATGAATCTATGGTTCGGAAGTGGAGGAAGCAGGAGAATGAATTGCGCCAAGTTAAAAAGACAAAAAAGAGTTTCCGCGGGAACAAGGCGAGGTGGCCAGAGTTGGAAGACCAACTTGAACAATGGATTCTTGAACAAAGAGCAGCCGGGAGAAGCGTCTCTACAGTCACCATTCGACTGAAGGCAATAACGATAGCACAAGACATGAAGCTCGAGCACTTTCAAGGAGGTCCGTCTTGGTGCTTTCGTTTTATGAAAAGGCGCCATCTCGCCATCCGCGCACGAACTACCGTGGCGCAGCAACTGCCAGCGGATTACAAAGAAAAGCTGACCATCTTCCGCACCTACTGCAGCAACAAGATTACCGACAAAAAAATCCAGCCCAACCACATCACCAACATGGACGAGGTCCCTCTCACTTTTGACATCCCCGTGAACCATACTGTGGAGAAAAAGGGGACCAGCACGGGGCATGAGAAATCGGCTTTCACTGTTGTTCTTGGTTGCCACGGTAATGGACAGAAACTACCACCTATGGTCATTTTTAAGAGGAAGACGCTGCCAAAACAAAAGTTTCCAGCCGGAGTCATCGTTAAGGCCAATCCAAAGGGCTGGATGGACGAGGAGAAAATGAGAGAGTGGCTGAGAGAGGTGTATGTGAAGAGACCGGGTGGGTTTTTCCATGCATCACCGTCTTTGTTGATCTGCGACTCCATGCGTGCCCATATCACCGCTACTGTGAAAAAACAAGTGAAGCAAATGAATACGGAGCTTGCCATCATTCCAGGAGGATTAACAAAAGAACTCCAACCGCTGGACATCGGTGTAAACAGGGCGTTCAAAGTGAAGATGCGAGCGTCATGGGAGCGATGGATGAGAGACGGCGAACACACCTTTACTAAGACTGGAAGGCAGCGCCGGGTGAGTTACGCCACCATATGTGAATGGATTGTGGATGCCTGGGCTAAGGTGTCTGCTTCGACTGTTGTCCGAGCTTACGCGAAAGCTGGAATCATTGCTGAACAGCCACCCGGCAACGAGACTGATTCCGACAATGACGAGAGGGAACCCGGCATGTTTGATGGCGAACTTGCCCATCTGTTCAATTCAGATACAGAAAGTGAGGACTTCGATGGATTTGTGACAACAAACTGATCAAAAAACAATGTGAGTGTATTTTTAAATACGTAGTAGAATAAGGTTTAACTAAACTCATTGTTTTGCTTCTGTTACCTTGTTTTTGCATGTGCCGAATAATACGGTGCGCCTTATGTATGGCTTAAGTACAGAAATAAGCCCCGCAATTGAGAGTGCGCCTTTCAATCCAGTGCGCCTTATGGTGCGCAAAATACTGTATATGAAGTTTAAAAAAAATTGCATGTCAAGAGTGTGGAGTACTACAATATCAACAACAACAAAAATAAACTAGGGATCTGATCCAATCGTTTTAAAAGTGTTTTATGTGGATATTAAGAATGTTCACACACATACAGAAAATACTGTGAAGTTACCACAACATTCATTTGTATATTGCCACACAAAAATTCACAGACAGACAGTGAAGGGGGCTTAAGGTTTGTATGTGCACATTATTAAATGGCTTCATCTCAACTTTTTCAGTTAGTTGGGAATGTCGGATTCTTTTCTGGGTTCTGGGTCAGATTTATTTCAGGTTTATAGCAAACATTTCTCTATTCTAGTACTGCTTGCAAGTTCACCTTGTAGAATGTGCAGAGCTTGGTTTAGGGCAGCAGTTTATATCAGAAAATCCACAACGCCTGTTAGCAGTATTGGGCACAAGATAGAAGTCAAACCTGAGCACTCTTCCACTCATACCTTGACAATTCACAGGAACCTTGTGGGAACTTTGTTTTAAGGAGTGGAGGAAAAAGAAATCCCACAGGCAATCTATAATTCTGTGATAAATTCCAACTCATTTAGTGAAAAACCTCAATGTTTACTATGCACATGCATTCTCAGACTCCAGAATAATAAAAGACTGTGGCTGTGAAGAGTAAGCTGCAACTTCACCAGAACCATAATGCTACCATATTAGAAAGACCACAACAGCACAGAGCACATGCACAAGCAAACCACAAGATGAATCCCCCATTTTGCGATTTCTTGCGACCATTAGCTTTATTCTGTGCACTTTTATCCGTGTGCACAGTTAGCACCCTGTAACTGTTCCACAGAATATCGGTGTTCATTTATATATAGAACATTTAATTGTATGAATAGTTAATACATTAGAAAATATCTGAATCAACAATTAACACATTTGCAACTCCAATTGTTTTTTCAGTTTGTATAAACAAATCCTTATGTCTTGATATCTAATGTAAGATGAAATACAACAATAGCCTGGCTTATTACAGAAATCAATGTTAACTGAAGTCAACAGCTGGGGACTTCCACCTAAATGAACCTAAAGGCAGAACATAATATTACTAGTTTACTCTATTATCTAGTTTAAGGAGGCCAAGCATTAACTGGGTACTTAGACATACAGCAGGGATTTAGGAAACCAGGTATTTACCAAGCAAGATCATTTTTAGAAGGCACAAGAAACCCGTTTTTTTTTTTTTTTTTGGGAACAACAGTTTTCCTTTTCTGACATTTACACATGCCAGTCACTTCATTAGCAACTCCTACCACTCTCCATAAGATTTTTGCCAAGGTTACTGAGGCAATGAATGGTATCTGCCTATTTGTGCCTACAGCTACTGGCAAGTCAAACGGCATCTATCTGCCTGCTGCAATTTGAGTAGTGCATTTTCAATGGAAATGACAGTCTTAAGAATATAAAAAAGCCAACTACGCCCTGTGTTCAGTTAGTAAACTAAAATAACACTACAGCTGCCTATGTACAAAAGAAAGGCACCTGTTCCCTTGAAGAGGAGGTATAATCTTTTCAAATTCTACTAACAATTTAACATAATTGTGTCATTCTTTTATGTACATACACAGATGGACGGATAGGGACAGATATGAGTTAAAGTCCCATTAAAAATAAGGTTACAAAAAAAAACCTTTATTTATATCATATTATCTTACCTTAATATCTGTGTTATGGGCACTTTGGAATGATTTATTGCTTTTAGCAAATACTGAAAATAATCGGGAGAGAAGATAAATGAGTGAGGAACAAAAATGTCAGTGGCCATCTTGCAAAACCTCATGCATAAATCTGCATTTAAATTGTGATGTAGCTATATATTAACAACATGTAATTTCTATTAGGTAACTGCATTGGCACATGTGCAATCATTGTGACGATGTATTACTTACAATTTGTATTAGGTCTCAAACCTATAAATATATTCAGCACTTAAATGAAAACAAATTTTGGGACCTTGTATGTGTTGCACAGTGCACATAAAAAATTCCCTTATAGAGCCTCATAAAACTTTTATTGGAGTTTTACAACTTTCAGATTTCACAAGCCACTCCTTTAGCTCAAGACAAAAATCAGAACTGTTTGATTCTGAGGGGGTGAGACACATACAGGTATTACAGAGGTACTGGGAATGTCAAGAGCAGGCCAGGAGTGCCTCCAACTCGGTTAAGATTATGTACATAAAATCTACAAATGAAAAATCAACGGAAAAGTCATGTAGCTTGAAGGGAGCTTAGGTTTACTAGAAATTATAAATTCCCTGAATGAGTGTGAGTGCACATGTGTAAGCAAACGGGTCCTATGATGGACCTGTGGCCTATTCGGGGTTGTTTCCTGCCTTGTGCCCAATGCTTGCAGGCTACTGATCTGGCCACTGGAAACCCTTAAAGGACACATTTGGTATATTTCAAGTCAAAGTTATTTCTTCATAATTATGGTATATCATGTATGGTCAAAAACTCTTCGTGACAAAATGCTTTCCTAATTAGAGTGCACTGTACAGCTCAGTGACTGATTTTGTGCAAGTGGTACTGCTAGATCTATACAAGTAACCACCAACAAGACTTGAGGGCAAATTTTTCCCAGCAACTTTCCTATGAAGCGATAAGCTTCAAGAAATATTGGAACAGCTGGAAGAACCAGCACTGATGTTTACTCAACAACATACAGAAAGTTAGTCATCAATTCAAAATACAGTAACACTTGTGCACTAATCACTGTAAGATGTGTGGGAACACATGGCTGCCATAAACAATCAGGATGCTTATTAGGCTAAAGCTCTTTCCATTACTATCAGACAGTTTAACTTTGTGGCACTCGGTCACCTAATGAAGGATGTACTGATACATGTGGTTCATCTCTCGAGTCACTTTCAAAGGAAAAACATGGACTTCACCACAGGCTAGCACATGGTTCAGACTCTCTTTCAAGGCCTATTTTGTAGAACAGACAATCCTAGACTCAAAACCAGGAGGTTTTAGTTATCTTAATGTTAACAAGTTTAAAGGAGATAATTTATTGCAGCATTTAAAAGCTTGCATCTGAAAACACGAAAAGTAGGTATATGTGTTTTTACTTAGTTCACTACTTTGGAACCTAACACCACCAAGTGCTTTATGCACTTCTCTGCCATTTTTCAAAAAGAAACGTTGTGTCATTTACCACCTGTGAGATCTAGATTTCTTTTTTTATGGAGTTTAATACCTTTAAGCTCACTTTGAAAGACCAACAAGCTAAAAATTTGAAAGGTAAGGAGAAAAAGCAGGGGGATAAGGGAATTTCAAAATGTGGGGCTGTTCTATGAGAAAGTTTAATTGAGCGATTATTTACCTTATAATGCGCCATAACTGCTTACAAAAAAGCATTAAAATACAAAAGTATTTTAGAGTTTCCTAGGTAAATTCATGTCTTATTGTGTCAAATGACTTTTGAAAATCCAGAAACAGAATCATTGGGTCTCCAGAAAACAATTCATTGTATTCAATCAAGTTAAAAATCAAACAAATATTATTAGATACTGTATATAAAGATCTTTTAAGGAAACTTAACTGACATTTGTCAACAATGTCATTTATCCCACATTTCAGTCTTTTAGCAACTATAGAGGCTAGTATTTTGTAATCATTGTTCAAGAGTGTTACCCTTTTTTCAACCACTGTCTTCTTGAACTCACAAAAGTCCCCTTTGTCTTGTAAATCTTATCTAACAGGTTTTGCATGACATTTAATTTGATCTTCAACGATGTTAACTTTCATTGCCAGTTAATCCTGAAATTTCCTGTGTTAGTTTAAGTACCTGAGATTTTTGTTCTAAACCCTTAACATTCCCAAAAGTGACAATTGAGCGACATATATTTTAGAAGCTACCAGTTTTTTGCAAATTCTCCATCATTGCTAGCCAAATGCCAGTACTTTTCAATAAGCCTATATTAATAATTCTTGCATACAATAAGCATTTTGTCATTGTATTCGACAACTAATAACCGGCCAATGCCTGTTTTCATCTCTCTTGGTACAAAAAAAAAAAAAAAAAAAAGTCCCCGAAATTTATGTGAAAATATGCCAACACCTGCTGAGTGATTACTGCCATTCGATAGCCATAAATCATTATTCCATTGATTTTTGTAAAAAGAAGCTCCTTTACACGAGCGGGTCTCCTAAACAAAAATAAAATCAGCATTACTATCTTTACAAAAAAGAAAAAAAAATGCCTTTCTTTGAACCAGATTTCTTAGTCCGCTGATACTCACCAATATCAGTTTTAATTCTGTATGTGGATTTATTAACTTTTCAAACTATACTAATTCTGTCTCTAAAAATGTTTAAAAAATGCCTCTTTAAAATCTTGAAGTCATTCTCCAAGAATTAATTTAGTATAAAACAGCATTGCTTATATTAAGATATGACAAAAGATTAGCTTTAAAATCAGTTTACCTAAATGACTTTAAGGAATGTCATCTGAAATTTTATTTTCAAACTTCAGCACAAATTTTGCTTCCCTCGATAAATGCTTCCTTACTGACATACAGTACTTTTACAATCAATGGCCAGAATTTAATACAGGAATGTCATGGATGAATAAAATGAATGAAACAAAGAAATAAATCTAAAAATCTGTTAAAAACAAATATACATAGTTAGGATTTAAACTTAGCAGACATTAAAGTGAAAACAGTGTGCTAAACATTAATGTGTTTACTATGTTTTAATTAGTTTTATTTATTGTATTTTATTTTACTTATTTATTATTTTGTTTTTGTTTAAAATTTATTTTAGCCTATGTTCAGCACTTTGGTCAGCGGCTGTTGTATGTAAAGCGCTTTATAAATAAAGTTGACTTGACTTGACTAATCCAGTTGTTCACTCCATTAAGAAAAAAAAATGTAACTCATGGCTGGCTAGAAATCTAACCGTCAAAAGCAGAAGGCTTATCCAATGTTTCCTTTATTTATTTTCAGCACTAGAAATTCCACACTCCTCTTGTATCATTTCAAACAAAATACAGTTAATTTCTTTTGGAGAAAAAGATCATATAAAATAAGAAAGAATGTGATTAAAAACAAAATATTGTGATGGTGGATTCAACATTGATAGATTTTTACAACATACAATCATATTTTGAATATAAATTGGTTCAGAAGATATTTAAGAAAACCTCATAGAATCTGGAACATAACACCAAATTTTATATTTGAAAAAGTTAGTGTTTTTAACTTTTTATTACAATATCCTTATGCAGTAGGGAAATATTCAATTAACTTTGCAAAATTCCATTTACATTTGTTGCGTTAGTGGTCACTTATCTACAAACACAACCTCTCTCCACATATAATCCACAGAAGGAAAAGTTTATTTATTGATAATTGGCATAGAAATAACATTCTATTAGTAAGTGAACTCATAAATGAAAGTGGTCTCTTTATTACATATACAGAATTCTTGCTTCAAATGAACTTTATAGTTTAATTAAAAGTCACAGATTCAATTACAGATAGTATATACACCCTTATGAGAGATACATGTTTAAAAAAAGTCACCCGTCACACAAAGTCCTTGGAACAATTTTTGTAAATGGGATTAGTATTGTGGAAAGACATTTTAACAACAAGTTTATTAAGGATCTACTAATACCAAAAAACCTTCCTAATGTGCAATTTAAGTAAACATCAAAATAAATGATTGGAAGAATGTCGTGAACACTTCCTTACAGATATATTTTAGCAAAAATAAGGGAAAGAAATGTCATAAGATCATTCATAAATATTATCCATGCAATAGTTTAATATCTACATTTATTCCAGATATATTAAGTGAATGCAGCTTTGTGGTGAAAATAACGTTTTCTGTAACTGTGTACATTTAAAAACATTTTGGCTTACTTTAATGAATGACTTTGGACAAAAAATGAATAGTACAACAAATATAGAGAATGAGGATATCCTATTTTGTTATGCAAAAAGTAACAAAGAATGTAATTATGTAATATATCTCTTCATATTATTTGCAAAACACTTTATCCACAAAATGGGAGTTAGGAACAGAATTTTAAACTATGGTTATCGATGACCTTAATTTACTGTATTATAGTAAGGCAATTAAAGCATTACATTTGTTATTTAAATATAAATGTATTTAATATGTATACATGTTACAGATAAAGCCTCAAAATTGTATAAACTCAGCATTATCAAAGACAAGCTTGCATTATCCAAAACATCTGAATAAAGTTAGAATAAATTTTGATAAATTGCCTAACTAAATTTACCTAGGCAATCTTAGGTTAACCCAGGCCTGACTGGTTAAAGATGAATTTCGTAAAACTTAACCTGTGGCTAGGTCGCACTTTACCCAGATAAATCCAGATTTTACCCTGGTCTTTTAGATAATGTGAGCTTTAACTGGATAATGCTCGGTTTACCCAATTTCTGGCTCTATCCGTAACATATACAGCTTACCTGTGTTATGTATGACAATACTCCTCTGGCATTATGTTATTCTCAGATATTTTGTATTATGTACATTTTGTTATATGTATTTTAATGATACATTTGTCAATATTGTATTGAATAAAAAAAATAAAAAAAAAAAAGTTAAGGAAAACCTTCATGAGAAACTTGAAATCCTGCTGATAAAATTCTCTTCAAATGCAAGTTCAGAAGAAGCTAGGTCAGAGATCTCCCGATGATTTATATGTTTCATTTTCCCTACAGCAGTTTTCACAGACTATACTAAGCAAGTATTGTGGTGTATTTACTCAAATGTAGAAGCTTCTGCAAATAGCCATGATCATACCAGTGTTTCATGCAAATGTGGATTCTGTACACAACAAATATAGAAGAGAGAAAAAAAATCAGAAATGTATTTAATAATGCAAAACTCACTAATCTGATGCTGATGTCAGGGCTTAGGCTTATTCAAGAATAGCTCAATTTTAACAGAGCAGTTATAGAGGTAGAAGCAAATAAAGAGCAGGAGAGAGGGGACAGTGCAAGACTGAGCAAAATAAAGAAGTACAAGACAGAGAGAGCCCAAGCAAAACAATGTGCATAGTTTAAGGAGGGTCGCTGATGTTATGCTAGGACAGTTATGTACATAGTTGCAAGATTAACATAAACAAGCATGACAAAATTATGAGGTCACAAGAGGTAGACAGTAAGGCAAGTATATATTAATAGTAATTTCAAGCATTGGCTTTAAAATTATGTGCATTAGTTTTCTCCTCCCCAAACACACTGTGATGCAGCCTAATTGATGTGAACATCTCCCCTATCTACTGTATATGTTACACTGTAAAGGGGAGCTATCCAGCATATATTTTTTTATAATGTGTAAATAGTAAAGTTATCAGAGGAAATAGTTTAGTTATTCACTGACATAACAAAGCAAAAATGTACAAATAAAGCGGCAATATTTTCTAAAGTTAAATTAAAACCAAGTAAATATTTCATTTCCTGAGGAGAATGACTGTGCATACAGTAGTTTGGTCCTAAAGGTAATGCATCCTCTCCATAAAATTACATTTTTGTGCCACAGACAAAAGAATAAAATGTATTCTTTTCAGAAACTTACCTATTTTTGCAGATTCTACTTTAATGTAAAATGTGGGAACAAGGGAGTGAATAATGTTTATTTCCCCGCCTCAATATAGTATAATAACCCAGAAAGAATTCAGGGTGTAGAGGTGACTGCACCACTAGAATCAAGTGAGTATAACACATTTAACTGTTGTTTTGGCAGAGAGCAGACCCAAAAACTAAAACTGCTTATCCAAAAAAAAAAAAAAAAGGCTTTTAAGTGTAGAAACAGTGGACTAGCATATTGCAATCAGTAAGAAAGTAAGAAAGACCTTTTAACTCAGTCTTTGCAAACGCCATGTTGTTCCGTGTTTTTGTTCCACACAGATTCATAATCAGTGATAATAACTGATCTCGTATAAATTTTTTACTCTTATCTTATTCTGCATAGCAGTATGATTTTTGTATTTATAACACATTGAGAAAGTCTTGTTTGTGGTTTTAATACTGTTTTGCCCTTTTTTCTGTGTAGTTTGCTTCCTTTATTTTATCCTAATAATGGCAATTAAAAACAAACAGAGCAGACAACCAGGCAAAAAGCACTGAATGACGAAAGGCTACTACTGTATTTCAGCATCAGACCCACCAATTAGTAAATAATGAATTAAATAACCAGAACACCTGGAAAAGCAGAATGAAAATCAGGATGCAAATAATGTTAAAATGTAAACTAAATTACCCATTAATCACTGCGTAATACATTTTAATAAAATTTACCAGTTTTCTTTCTGCATAGGGTAGATCAGAGTAGCAGGATTTTCTTTGTGATTGACTAATGTCTCTGAGCATTAGGGTCCTACAACGGACAGTACACAAAGCAGAAAATATCACTGGGACCTCTCTGCCCTCTATTAAAGACATCTTTATATAGCATTGCCTCTTCAAATCCTACATCACTGTGAAGGGCCACTCCCACACCTCTCATGGTCTCTGTCTCACTTCCATCTGGCAGAAGGTACTGTAGCATCAAAACCAGTTCTGCCTAGTACTGCAACAGCTTCTACCCTTTGGCTGTCAAGACTATAAACTGTACTGGCCCTTTGCCTTCAGATTTGCGCCTAGTAGCTTATTTATATTCACTACATTTGTTGCACTTTATTACTGCTGTTTTTATATTATGCATTGTTGTTATTTATTACTACCTATTTCAAATTATTACTATCTATTCTCTTACCTGTTAGATATCTGTTTATAGTATAATACAGTTCTTTGTTTATCTCGCATTTTCCTGTATGTCTGATAATGCTTCACTGTGGTCCTGGGAAACATTACTTTATCCTTGTTGTATGCTACAATGCAGTGTATGGAACTGTATGACAACAAAGCCACTCAACACTTTGTGATATTTAGCACAGAAATAAACATACTTTTATAAGTTATCACGAGAATCCCTGAAGCTTACGATTTTTTGGTTGTCTGTGACATCCTTAATTTTTCCTGACATATGCCAAGAAATTTGTAGCTCCATATCACTGCGCTAATTGGCCACCTTTGTTTGGTAAATGTGTGCTTTGGCAGAATGCAGCCTGCCTGCTACACCCCCCTCATTCCCCACCCCCATTCGGTCAGAAAAGAGAACCACTCTGCTGTAATCCTCAGAGTTGAAGTCTGTGTTGAAGGATTTATCTGGCAATGCATTTGTAAGGAATCATATAGGTAATGAAATATTATGATTTGAAATAAATACATTTCACACGTGTTCGGTATCCACAACCATCTGTGTAAATGCAGAATGACAGAGGAAATGCGAGGCAAGAAATGCTGAACACGTTTTCATAGGTTATAGTAATAACAACATAATTTTGACGTGAAGTACAGGATGTGTGAAGCCCAAACATCCAAGAAACAAAAAATGTAATAAGTATGCTTTTATTTAAGAATAAAACCTAAGAAAAAGAAATTGCTCAATTGACATGTTGCTGAAGCCCAACTATCAGTCAGTACAAAATGACGTTCGCATACGTGTGTTTTTGCGTGTTTCATGTTTCAGTTTTCACAGTGGTAATGCTGCTCTGTCACGGATCTGCACAGATGGCACAGTGGATAAGCTACCATTTAGTAATGGTGAGGTAATAGATTAAAATCCCAAGCCTTCTCTGTATTTAGCACTTTGAGAAGTGAGCTGCTATTATTATAATCATATAACAAAAACATTCATTTGATGGGAGTCTGTAACATCCTGTGTAAATTTATGGTACTTATGAAAGATGTTACTTTTCCTCATACAAGGACAGTCATATCAACATGTCATTTGAACGTTTTTGTTGTTTTTTTTTTAATTCAGTTTTATTCTTGGATAAAAAAATTGTTCAAATGATATGTTGATGTGAATGTCCATGTGCAAGAAAAAGTAACATCCACTACAGATGCTATGGTGTCTGTTTGCTCGACAAGACAGCAAAAAGAAACGACTGAGCTGCGTTTGTGAGTCTGCTTTTATCCCTTCACAAATAACAAATTTACACCGGCTGTTACAGACTCAAATCAAATGCATGTTTTTACTGTATAACAGTAACAATAATAGCAGCTCACTACTCAAAACGATAAATGCGAGGAGGACCTGGGATAGAACCAGCAACCTCTTGATTATGAGGGAGCAGTTCTTACCTCTGCACCAGCCAAGCAGGCGTATCTACTTTGTATTGATTGATAGTTGGGCTTTAGTTTTTACATATTGCCAGTAACCTGTAAATTAAACAATTTTGGTTATATTTTTGAATAAAAGCACACATATTTTGTTATACTTTTTGTGAAAGTGTTTGATATTTGTACTTCTGTCTTCACACGTTATACACTTCACGTCGACATTTTGTCAATTACTACTACAAACATGAAAAAAATTTTAGTTATGTGTTCATTTCTTGTGTCACATTTCCTGTCATCTTACATTTACACAGAACACACATGAAATGTATGTATTCCAAATAATATATTATTTACCCTATACAATTCCAGACACCTTACTCCCAGATAAACAGACTTCAGCTCTGAGAATTTGCGTCTGGCTTGACTTCAGTTGCCTCAGTGGGGGATGAGTGAGCAGGCTGCCTGCTGCCAGTGCTGATTGACACATTTACAAAACAAAGACGCTGATAACGAGGTGTGAGGGAATTCACGAATATTTTCGTAGGCTTCATGGATTCTAGTGTTATGCTTTCTTCAGATTTATTCTGGATACAGAGTCCTTGCATCTCTACAATAGTAGAGTATTACAGACAAAGATAAAACCAAACAAATGTGATGATTAACTGCAAATGCTGAAAAAGGAGATACTTGTAGACAGTTTAAACTGAACCACTTCATATATCAAATAGTGGGGCTGGTGCCATGACAAGGGCATACATAACTGCCTTCTACAACTGAAGCACTCAATGTTAATCTTGATATATTCAATGACTTTCGCAAAAGAATAAACTTCAGAACTATATTAAAAGAAGTTCACTCACCAAAGGATATAAATTGCCAAATATAAATTTTAAAATTACTATAAAATTTACAATAGGTAAATCTGTCCAAATCTTTAATTCTTCATTTCATAGTAAAAGTAGTATTACTCTAAAACTGTTTAATAAAATATACACAGAAACAGGATGCGCTTTGCTTTGACTTGTATTCATATTTTAATTAAAAATGTTAAATACTTGAGTATATAGGAACAATAATGGCGAAGTTATAGAGAAGCTGCAGTTATTAGAAAGGGCTTTATTTTTAAATATTTGTATTAAAAAACTCAGTCTTCATCACCATCTCAATTCAGTTGTGTTTATATGTAACTGTTGCACTTACATTATATACTTGAGTAAATGTTTATTTAAAAAAAAAAAATGATGGAGTATGCTGGCGCACAGGATAAAACATTTTGCCTTTTAGCCTTCTTTAACAGGATAAAACTAGCTATTGTGTGCCCAGCCACAAGTAAATGATTACTCTGAGATCTGTCAATATGTAGAACAAGATGAGAGATAAAAGTCAATTCATCTCCTAAACGTTTACCCATTTCAGATTATTTCCAGATACCTACTTCACAGTTAACTAGTAATGAACAATACAGCTTAGTCATGAAATGTTAATACATTTTCACAGTAAGCAAAAATAACAATTAATGGTGACAAATTAATGACGACCTACAGTGAAGTCTCATTATGCCCACCAATATGCCAAGTAAACAGTGAGTTTATACTATCATGTATATTGCTTATTACCATTATTTCTAAGTTACCATCTCATATTATATATACTGCTGCTCACTATGTACATACTGTATGTCTCCATCATATACATATTATGAGAGAAAACTGGTTAATGTCAAGTCGGTATTTTGTAGACAAAGCACAGTAAAGCAAATATTTAGTGACCTTTCAGTGGTCTGTTGACACAAAACATTGCCTTCGAAGTATATGAATCATTTTAACAGAACAACGTAAATGAGACAATAGAAAGGGAGGTAACAATAACCTTAAAATAATTGAGACAGTAGAAAAAAAATTAGGAGCGCATAAGAAATTGGATTATATAGTGGTATTATGGAGTGGAGTTGAAATACTGATATCAATGTCCAATTAAGTCAACCAAGTAAGCCAACAGTTATTTTATTAAGCACAATATAAAACTAAGAAAGCACAAATTGTTTGTGTACTTGCCTTTGCACATCACCCATACACAGACTGTGGTCTCATTACTGGTTGCATGCTTCAGGCAGTCATTACAGTTTGTAAAATTAGAACAAGGACCTGAGGGGGGGAAAAAAAATTTAAATAAGACATTTAAATTTGAAGAACAGGAAATTCTTTAATGCTAATATTTTAGTTTATCATTTTCTGTTCATAACATTAAGACAGTTTAAAAGGCTAGACAATTTCACAAGTTACTCCAGATATACTTAAGTACAAATCCTTCAAGAAATGTTTTTTTCATTAGAAAAAAGTTACTTTATATTTACTTTTGCTGTTGAGTACATTTGTTTTAATAATTGGGGGTAGGTTTGGTTGTAGGGTCTTGACTTAAATGGTTTTTGACAGGATTGGTCAGAGATCAGGACAATACCACTGATGGGTCACTTATCCTCCAGCTTCCCTCCAACCCTGCCATGGATATCTCAGCAAGCGCAAAGCGGGAACAATCCCTGTATATGGCACTAGTTCAATTCAGCAACAAGGGCATCATAGCTAATCCTGATAGCACTGAACACAAAAAAGAAATGTACAATATTTTACATAAGCATTGGAAAAGTGCTAATTTTTACACTTAAAAATTTTTTATTAAAAATTTATCAACCATATTTGTCAAAATAGCATAAATAATATACATAAACATTTAAGTGACTTGCATAAAAATACAGAGTTAAAATGATTACTGGGCAAAATTTTAAATTAGAGCACAATTCGTTTAGACTGCCACATTGACTCTTATAGTTGCTTGATAATATCAGTACAGCTGTATCTATCTAGAATAATGGCAGCGAGCAGTCCCAAGGTGTTTTGCAAAAAGCCATGCTTTTATGAGCCACTCATTTGTAGAACTGTATTGTTGATATGCATTGTTCAAACACAAACGCACCAAAATCCTGCTTTGCCAGCACAGTTTGACCCAACACAAAATAGCAAAAGTGGTAAATTATGCAACTTTTATGATACTTACAGCCAAACCTCATTTACTCAGTATGAACATTTAGCCTTGGTATTAAATATGTATCCTTCAGAATTTTTAACTATCAAATACATTTGAACATTTTTTTTTAATGTAAACGATTCAAATCCCAATTACTGTTCAAGTGTCAAGCCTACCACCCACATACACACGCTACCTACCCACCCCCCCACTGACCATCACATTTGTGTCCTCATAGCAGTTCAAAAACACCAATGCCAAGTATGCATGGATGTGAGACACTAATTTTTCTATCATCTACAAATTAGAAACATGAAGAGATCTTCAGTTGCAAATGGAAGTTCAGCATTACGTTCAGGATATTAAAGTACATTTATGCTATTTATTTGCTGCATTATATCATTATACACTGGAGACAAAAAATGAGAAGCTTTTATTCTTCATAGGAATAAACATGCAACGCTTTTTATTAATACTTGTATAATAAACTGCACTGTTTATACATTTCCATAGATTGCTTAGTTCTCAATGCCAGCAATGCTCCACCAATTTTGATTCAAATTGCTCTTTCAGCTTGTACGTTCATGTTCATTTTGGTTTTTAACAATTTTGAATTTAAATGGTTAAAATGGTTTAAATAACCATTTAACCATTACTCAATATGAAATAAACAATTTTCAAACTACAGGGTAGGTTTATCTTTCTCAATGTTAATTTATGTAAAAGAAAACTATTTTGAAATTACTTATCCTATTTGGCTCCATTGGTCTGAAAATTGTTAAGGATCTAATTGCGTACAATCACAAAGAATACACACATACACACACATATATATTAATTATATATTAATTAGAACTGCCATTAATTTTTTGTGGCATGAATTCACCAAGGTGCTAGAGTACATCAATATACACCTAAATTCCCAAAGAATGATAGTATTACGCAGTTGTTGTAGATTTGTCGGCCGCACTTCCATAATGCAAATCTCATGTTCCACAACATCACAAAGGTGCTCTTTTGGACTGAGATCTTGTGACTGTGGAAGCCATTTGAATACAGTGAACTTATTGCCATATTCAAGAAACCAGTTTGAGGTGATCTGAGCTTTGTGACAAGGCACATTATTCTGCTGGAAGTAGCTATCAGAAGATGGGTACACTGCTGTTATAAAGGGGTAGCCATGGTCAGCAACAACCACTCAGGTAGTCTGTGGCTTTTAAACAATGCTTAATTGGTACTAAGGAGCCAAGAAAATACCCCGCCCACCATTATATCACCATCATCAGCCTAAATGGTTCTTAGCTGACAGGAAACTGGTGTGGTCTCCTACTGTTGTAGCCATTTGACTTCAAAGCTCAATGTGTTGAGCATTTAGAGATGCTCTTCTGCACACGTTAGTTATAATGAGTGATTATTGGAGTTAAAAACATATTGGAGTTGCTGTTGCCTTTCTATCAACTTGAACCAGTCTGGCCATTCTCGTCTGACATCAACAAGGCATTTTCGCCAAAACAACTGCAGCTCACTGGAGGATTTTTTTTTTTTTTTAAAAACTATAGATTTCCATTATATATGCAAATACTGTACAAGTTAATGCCAGGATACTTTTTTTCTGAAAAACACTATTTTTTTTAAAAAGTATTAACATTATTAATGTACTGTCTATGGTACTCTCACCTCTTTAAAAAAATAAAAATAAAAAATGAAAAATCACTGGCTCCTCTGCAAAAGTGCATTATAAGATTCATTCCAACACATGGCATTTGCAGACATTAATGCTAAATACACCAAACTGGGTGCAACTGCCAGAAGAAAATAAATTGGCTTAATATATGGATTATTTTTTTTCTCTATTGGAATAAAAAAATGCATTGCATTTTATTATATGCATGACAAAATAATTTTTACAGTGCTCAACAAATGTAACGCTTGCAATGTGCCATCAGTAACTGATGGACAGAAATCTGTTTATATATGTGATTGATTTCTTTAAGAGTTAGTAATATTTTCATTTTCTATGTGAATACTGTTATCTGAATGAAAGAAACGTTTTAATTAAAAAAAAAAAAGGGAATGGTCTCCCCTATACTTTCTTGTATACAAGGATAAGGGGATGGCTATTTGAGGAGTAAACCGCAAAACAATGTTATATTATGTACATTAAAGAACCATCAACAACAAATCAAATTAATAAATATATTGAACAAATTATTATAAAAGTAAAGTTGAATAAATTGGTCTCTGCAGCTGCATGAATAAAAGGTAAAGTACTACTTCCAGTTAAAAGAAATAGCCCAAAAGTTGATAGAAATCTACGTTTTGTACCTAATACTTGTATGCAAAATTTGGTTGACCCAAGTGAAAGCGTACTTATGTTATTGTGTTTATATACACGCACGCACGCACGCAGACAGACAATTCCAAAAATTGTATTTTCGGACTCTGGGAGGTCTAAAACGTCGAGATTCATCAAAATCTCAAAATGGAATTTTTAGATGACTTCAATGCTTACCCTATACTTCATATACGAGAAAGTCACGGAGGTCTAAAACGCTGAGATTCATCAAAATCTTGACATCAAATCTTTGGACGACCACAATACTTTCCCTATACTTCATGTTTGAGAAGTAAAAATGCAGAAATTGCACATTACGTCCTGAACAATCAGTAGGGCCAACATTGCCAATGTGCAAGTTTAAGACCGACTTCCTATGTTGGTTTAGTGCTGCTCCACATAGCTATTTGAAGTTTTTTTTTTCAAAAGGAAAGTGCTACAAATCACTTCTGATTCTCTTGCATTTATCGTCTACCTTTAAAGCATTTTGCCACAACAAGAATCCAGTCCAACAAACGCACATATTTTAATACTAGACTATTTAAGGAATCGCATTAATTGAAAAACATGCAGAAAGTTGTAAGCTCCAACAAATAAGGAATACACGCTCATTTCAAGATTTTGCCAGATTATTTGTTTATATGCTTAAGATTTTAAGTATGTAAAATTACTGTTTACCATTCAGTTTAATCAGCCTATTAAATACCACTACATAGAATGGAGCTTTAATGTTATTTAACCTCACACAAAAATGTACTGGGTACTTATTTTTTATTATAGTACCTACAACATGTGTAACAGGTAGGTTAGATATATTTTGTGGCGCAAGGACCGGGACAGAGAGTGTTTTCAGGTCAGTTTCTCTCCTGGACCAATAGAGGGCAGGGCCACGGGTCATGAGCATAGCAGCTCAACCCTGCTGGGGCCCGTGGCCACTGCCGATGGTGCCTGGCCGTTTGCAGGGACCTATTTTGCAGCACTTCCAACACACCCAACTCGTTGGGCACCTTAAGTCCTTCCAGGTGCCCTATAAAAAGGGGCCAGTAACCAGCATTCAATGGCCTAAGTCGACAGGAAAAGTGTGGAGGACTGAAGGTGATGGCGAAAGGACTGTGCTGTCAATGATATTATTTATATATTGTAGGAAGTAGCAGCTGAAAGTTAAAGGTGTGTGTTGAAACCTGTGTCTTGCTTGACTATGTCGGAGTTAGGGCAGCTGTACATAGCCGGGCATCACAGATGGGACCGCCTAGCAGTCATTAGGCAGGAGACCCATATTAAATTATTTTTTATAGGCCAATCCAACAGGATATTGTGAACGCACACAGACACTGCAGCAAGCAGCTCACCTGGAGAACTGCTGAAGGCTCACGGAAGCACCGCTCCTAATCTGGTGGGGGAAGGAGGAGGCCAGGTGAGCCCCGAAAGCAGTGGACTCCCAGACGCGTGCCAGCATTGCGAACACTCGGGTTGGCATACATGCAGAAGAGGCCACCCGGAAGAAACATGTTCTGGGGGATGGGATCCAGGAGGTAAGTGTTGCACCTAGAGCAATGTGTCCTGGGAAGGTTACCCGTCTGTCCCCTATTCACACTTCCTAGAAGGGGATTACCCGGATCCGCTTCTCTGGCCAAAGCACGCCGACCCAAGAAGCGACAGCAAGACAACTTCAGAAGAGACAACCGACGAAGACCAAGGATCTGTGCTTTCTGGAAAACAAAGGTAGGGGGAGGATCGCCTGGAGTCTCATCTCCCCATCAGACCCAATCAAAGGGTAAAGGGGGCGGTGGAGGGACTGGACCATGTGTGTTGGATTCCTGTCGATGACTGGTTACTGACAGAGTAGATAAATGTCCATCCCAAGCCTGAAGAGGACCTGACAAAGCCTCGGCAGGCACAATAGCTCTCAGCCGGCAGGTAAGGACAAACAACATCATCCACTGTTGGCTGAAATGAGTAACCTGCTGTTGGCTGTACGGGTCCTGGAGATTGCTCTCCAACCCATACAGTCTTTGTTACAGGTCATTAGTCTGCTGAGCAAGACACTGGAAAGGTTGGAGATGATGACCAGGGCACCACTGAAGATGATGCAGGAGTGTATGAAGAAACTCAGTGCGGGACTCTCCAGCAATATAGATGTGGCGGTACAAGCAAGTAGTTCCTGTACGGTATATATTACCGGAATTATGAGTGAACTGTTCCCGGATGTGACAGAAGGGAAATGAGTAGCCAGAAGTCTGACAAGAGACATGGGTATAATGACCAATCGTGCTTTAGGCACGGAAATAGCTAAGGCACATATGAGGGGCCAGCTTGTCTGTGGCGGCACCCAGACCGTCCTGCTTCAGACACCACCAACAGTCACCATCAAGTCAAAAGGGGTGCAGACAGCACAGGGCCTTTCTTTATGTCACAGAGAGGCCCAGACTGTCGCTTCATCCCAGAACAAATGGGGGACCTGGAAAAGGAAGACCAGGTCACCAAACACTATAGCATGCGAGCCTGTGTGTTCACGTGTGATGGAAGTCCTATCTCTGTGAGGGTGGAGGGATGACCTGACCTCAGCGGCGTGGGGCTTCACACAACGTTTTCATGCTCACAGGGTGCAGCAATGTTTCAAGTGCCATTGAGTCGGCCACAGGTGGAGATGATGTCCGAGGCTCCATAGACACCTGTAGAGGGCATCGGCGCAGTGCCCCCCCCATCTCCAGTTTGTCTTTGTTTTGTAGGACAGAACCGTGGTCCAGACAAGATCGCTCTCCATTCAGCAAAACAACAGCCCTTATGGGACAGGACGCTTCACCCCACAAGGCTGAGCTGAGGGAGGGGCAGTGAGATTGCCGGCCTTGGTCCATTACCTGGCTGAAACGCCATCTGGATAGAAGGTCAAGGGGAGAGAGCATCTGCAGGGCACTACCTCCTCTGGGAAAATAGAGGACAGCCCTCCGGGACAGCAGTGGCACCAAGGATTCCTGCAAGGCATGCTGGAACTTGGTGTTTGGTACAGCCATGTTGGGTTCCGAGGGGGCTGCCTGGGGGAGCTGCAGAGCCATTCAATGGGTTTTCACCACACCTGGGAGTGATTCCAAGTAATCCTGATGAACCACCTGGAGCACTCCCAGGTGCTGAATAAAAAGGAGCCACCTCACTCCATTCAGGGAGCCAGAGTTGGGAGGAGGTGGACGAAGCTTACTGGGAGAGGAGTGGAGGCGGCAGAGAAAGACAGAAGGAAGAAGAGGACTGTGCATTATGTGCTTTGCGCTTAATGTACTGTATTGAGATGGGAAGCTAAAGAAAAGTGCTCCCCCTGAGAAATAAATGTGTGTTGCATTGGACTTGTGCCTTTGTGCCTGTCTGCGTCTGGACTGGGGAGCTATATGCCCTTGGTATTCCACAATATATATACATAAATAATTAAAACACACACCCCTTTTCTAGCTGACTAAACTACAGATTGTTGTAATAGTAGTATTATTGTGTATAGTATCATATACCATTTCTGGAAGATTTAAAAAGTTAAAACTAGTGTATTTCTGTTAAAGAAGCATCCAGTGGGTTACAGAGAGCTCAGTAATGTTTTAATCTTAAGTGGTCCTATTAGGAGCAATCAACAAACTCATGGAGGCTAGGAATTAGCGGAGCAACTGAAGTTTGAAGCACACAGCACTTAACTGAACACACAGATCTTGCACTGTAGTAGAATAGCTTAATACAAATTTCCCCATTCTGGTTTAATAAAGTTATAATGTAATAAACAACATACAGTATTCTTGTGGTGCACTAATACCATTCATTATTACTCACATTGGTATCATTATAAGCTTTCTCTAAGACTCCAACCAATCCCCCCACTGAAAATGCAGAAAGAAACCACAAGCAGTAATACGTAACAGAAAAACTTCTAGGGAAGGTGCCAATTGCAAATTTTAATTCCATCAAATTATTTAAACATCAAAAGTTGTTAAGCACAGGTACACAAAACCTTACTCAACAACATGACTATTGGCATTGATTATATTTCTGATTAAAGATCGAACTATATGATATCCGCTCAACTTGTATATATTTAAAAAAAAAAAAAAAAAAAAAAAAGAGACACACACACACACACACACACGTATATATACACACACACCATCACAGATCAAGAAATCCGATTCCAAAGCTAATGTTTATTGAGAGAATTCAGCTACTCTATGTCTATTTCGTATGGTTCAACATCCTGAGCAAGCTCTAGCTCTTTCCCCTACAAAGTAGTTATTTCACATATCATTTTTACAATAGAAACTGGGATATGGAGTATATGTTCAAATTTAGGTTTAAAGAACGGGATGCCACATGTACACTACTATACAAGGTAAGAAAGAAATGCACAGATGGGAGTTCCAGCCACACTACCAGTACTTTGAGCATTAAGTACACGGTTGCTTGAAAGACGCATGTGAAAACCACAGCTTTCAGACAAATGCTCTGTGTCCCTCCTGTGAATCACAGGTAGAAACCAAGTGAAAATCAGCCTTGATCGCGAATGCTTGTTAAATAAAGTACATCATTCATTTTTCCCACCTAAGCTACTTTGATCTGCCAAAGGCCAGAAGAAATAATCTCTCTTCCCATTTCCAATATACAAACTGAAGCTCTTCAACTTTTTACATTTGAGAAATTAAATTGAACATACTAAATGTCATACTGTAATGATTACCTAGTACAGTACTTTCTTCTACAAACATAAATACTGATTATAAATATCTATATGTTTCTTCCCAATTAGCTAAAAAGCTGAAATTTGGAAGAATTATACATCTAGGGTATTTGGATATTTCAATATTTAAAAAAATGTTTTTTTGTTGATATCCTCATTAATGCTCTAGCGAGTGAGCCATTCTAATGCACCACATCCCCACAGTGCCGACAGCGATCGTACAGAAAAAACAGGACTGTGGCTTTATGCAAATGAAAGACCTAGGTGTATGTATCTTCCCTGTCCAAGGCTGTTTCCTGCCCTGCGCCCTGCACCCAAGGTAGCCAGGAATTAAAATGTACATATGTAATTTACTGTGGATGTGAAATGCAAGATGCAAATAAAAACACACTAAATCTTTGTGGGGCAACTGTAACAGACGGCAGGAGAAGATGCAGCACAAAACCCCCAATCTGTTTTACAAAAAATGTAAGGTTTCTCTGTATCTTGTGGTAAGCAGAAATTGCTTTAGAAATCAAGGTTAGGAGGAGTATGTAATTATACAAACATAGTTACAAATGGTTTACATTTTGCTTCAGAAAGATAAATGTACTGTACTGCAATATTTGTTTTGAGAGACTGTTTAGGTGCAAGAAACTAAATGCTTCTAATAGGGGTTACACCTTCAGGAAAATTTTGCAGTACTATGAGATATGAAATCTATACTTGGTACAATGATAGCCGACAGATAAGAGCACAAAAGAAAATCGATTACAGGGTTGTGTATCATAAAATATCGTCTGTGTATTGTAAAACCCAGATTTTTGGAGAGAAATTCCTAAAACACCGTACCGTTTTGTGTTTTATTTAGTAGATATTGATGTGAAACTAAAAGGTTTTTATTCATATAAAGACTGTCTAAAAAATTGAAGTGTTTATTACTCACTACTCTTCAGTAATTTGAAGCTCTTTCATTATTTTTAATGTAAATAGAAAAATAGTCGTTATTTTGGCCATGTAATTTAGGCACAATGATGCCAAATACCTCTTCTGACGTAACTGCTGAACCAGGAGAAAAGCATTTGGAAAGTAAAACCATCGTATAGGTTTTGAAGGAGCATAATTTCAAGAAACAAGTATCTATCTGTTTCACCAATGATGATACAGGATTAATCCAAAATTGCATCTAAATGAAACGTATTAAAAAAAAATAAAAATCTGCAAATAATCACAATGTTGCATGTGCACCTGAAGGAACCTGGGGCCTCATGTATAAATGGTGCATACCGCCGTATCATATCGCGATATATAAAAACTAAAACTTGGTGTAAGACACCAGCTACCCAACCCCCTTATGGATGCAAGTTTTCTGTTTGGTTTTGCAAACTGATGGCTAGTGCTGGGCGGTATGACCAAAACTCTATATCACAGTATTTTTCAAAATTATACCGGTTTCACAGTATTGGACGCTTTTTTTTCCCCAGGCATGAGTGGATGTTAACCACATTTCCACTGCAATTACTGGCTAAGAATAACCTATTTCACTGTCATGAAAATTGTACAAAAAATATTTTAATGTGCACACAAGTATTAATACAGGTTTGCATGGCCCCATAAAGTGATAGTTTTCAAGGGGGTGGCACTAATGAAGAGAAGGAATTACATTGCATGACAGATGCAGTCAAAATATACAGCCTTTTTATTGAACAATATTTGCAAACAACTTAAACTAAAATTTTGACAACATACAGTGGATCCAGAAGTATTCACAGCGCATCACTTTTTCCACATTTTGTTATGTTACAGCCTTATTCCAAAATGGATTAAATTCATTTTTTTCCTCAGAATTCTACACACAACACCCCATAATGACAACGTGAAAAAAGTTTACTTGAGGTTTTTGCAAATTTATTAAAAATAAAAAAATTGAGAAAGCACATGTACATAAGTATTCACAGCCTTTGCCATGAAGCTCAAAATCGAGCTCAGGTGCATCCTGTTTGCCCTGATCATCCTTGAGATGTTTCTGCAGCTTAACTGGAGTCCACCTGTGCTAAATTCAGTTGATTGGACATGATTTGGAAAGGCACACACCTGTCTATATAAGGTCCCACAGTTGACAGTTCATGTCAGAACACAAACCAGGCATGAAGTCAAAGGAATTGTCTGTAGAGCTCCGAGACAGGATTGTCTCGAGACACAAATCTGGGGAAGGTTACAGAAAAATTTCTGCTGCTTTGAAGGTCCCAATGAGCACAGTGACTTCCATCATCCATAAGTGGAAGAAGTTTGAAACCACCAGGACTCTTCCAAGAGCTGGCTGGCCATCTAAACTGAGCGATCGGGGGAGAAGGGCCTTAGTCAGGGAGGTGACCAAGAACCCGATGGTCACTCTGTCAGAGCTCCAGAGGTCCTCTGTGGAGAGAGAAGAACCTTCCAGAAGGACAGCCATCTCTGCAGCAATCCACCAATCAGGCCTGTATGGTAGAGTGGCCAGATGGAAGCCACTCCTTAGTAAAAGGCACATGGCAGCCTGGGGTTTGCCAAAAGGCACCTGAAGGACTCTCAGACAATGAGAAAGAAAATTCTCTGGTCTAATGAGACAAAGACTGAACTCCAGGCAACTCCAGGAAACCAGGCACCGCTCATCACCAGGCCAATACCATCCCTACAGTGAAGCATGGTGGTGGCAGCATCATGCTGTGGGGATGTTTTTTAGCGGCAGGGACTGGGAGACTAGTCAGGATAAAGGGAAAGATGACTGCAGCAATGTACAGAGACATCCTGGATGAAAACCTGCTCCAGAGCGCTCTTGACCTCAGACTGGGTCGACGGTTCATCTTTCAACAGGACAACGACCCTAAGCTCACAGCCAAGATATCAAAGGAGTGGCTTCAGGACAACTCTGACTGTCCTTGAGTGGCCCAGCCAGAGCCCAGACTTGAATCTGATTGAACATCTCTGGAGAGATCTTAAAATGGCTGTGCACCGACGCTTCCCATCCAACCTGATGGAGCTTGAGAGGTGCTGCAAAGAGGAATGGGCGAAACTGGCCAAGGATAGGTGTGCCAAGCTTGTGGCATCATATTCAACAAGACTTGAGGCTGTAATTGCTGCCAAAGGTGCATCGACAAAGTATTGAGCAAAGGCTGTGAATACTTATGTACATGTGATTTCTCAGGTTTTTTTAATTTTTAATAAATTTGCAAAAACCTCAAGTCAACTTTTTTCATGTTGTCATTATGGGGTGTTGTGTGTAGAATTCTGAGGAAAAAAATGAATTTAATCCATTTTGGAATAAGGCTGTAACATAAAATGTGGAAAACGTGATGCGCTGTGAATACTTTCCGGATGCACTGTATTTTCAACCATCCAAAGAAGCATTTAGACTTAGTAAAATATCCAGAGGTGCTTGTCAAAAGTTGTATTGCACTGAACAATGTCTTAGAAAAGGAATAAATAGTAAATATTTGTTGTAAACCAACTACACTTTGTTAATGTTAACAATCTCTGTCCACCGACACATTAAAGTGACTTTTTAAACAACTTTACCATCATTAAACTGCATAATATTTAAACTAATAAATAATAACAATAAAATAAATAACAGTGCAACTTCCAGTAATACTACTATTACTTCCAAGACTTCAAGCCCAGGTGCATTACACAGTATTCACCAAATAAAAATAAAACAAAACAAAACAAGTGCAACTTGGTGATGACATCTTTACCAACTGAACCATCATTAAGGCAAACTGCATTAATATGGACCTTGCTTCAAGCTAAGCTATATACATAAATAATAAAACTGCATCTTGCATTTATAATGTGATTTGTGGTATAGCCCTATGGAATCGTATCCGGGAACACAACACAAAGCATTTAATGTGCTACATAACTTATGACGGGGTTTGAGAAAATCTAGTATATTAAATATTCATTTTAAGATGAAGTTTAGTTTCCGATGTTCTACTTAATAACAAAATTACAAAGAATAAAGTCAACATGTCGACTTTAATCTCGACAAACAGTGAGAATAAAGTAGAAATGTCGACTTTATTCTCGTCATAAGCATCAAGATTAAAGTGGAAATGTCGAGAATAAAGTCAACATGTTGTCACACTATTACATAATACCCAGGTACATTACACAGTATTGAAAAAAATACAACTTGGCTTTCAGTATTAACCAGTAGTATAGAAACAGTATTCACACTTTTGAACATAATGGTCCACATCCGACCTTTTAAATCCAAAGTATCTTCAGACAACAGACGTGACTCCTTTTTCCAGCAAATGTTCTTCTGTGTCATCATGTTCAACTTTATCGTCTGCTACAGCTTCAGTTTCAGAATGTTCTCTGTCCATTTTCACCGCGCAATACTTCCACTAACGCATGTACTCCTTTGTATGCTTGCTTAGCAGTGTAGCAGTGAAAAAGAGCCCCGGCGCAACACCTCTGCGGCATGTGTTTAGCGGTGTAGCAGTGAAAAAGGTCCTCCTTAAACAGTTTCCTGCTGCGCCACGTTCCAAATGTTGTTTAGGCAATTTAAACCGGTGTTGCGGTATAAGAAAAATCCATATCATAACAAAAATAAAAACAATTTTTGGTATGAACCAGTATACTGCCCAGCACTACTGGTGGCACCCAATGTAAAAGCAGTGCTATGGTTCCTCTATGGTTTCTCTTTATTTATTTTTTAAAAAGATTCACATCCCTAATGCAGCTTTATCAAATACACAAATTAACCGCATATTGTTTATAAATTTAAGGTATCTGAATTTAAATCAGCCTGTAACCATAAAATGGTGCATGGAATGGCCAAACTATTCCAAATACCATAGCTGCTTTAGCATTGTTACTCTCAGTGCACCAGTATTTTAACCCAGTGTATCCAAGTGTGGAATCACAGCTGTACAGCAGCTGATCAGAAAGAGGATTATCAGGATACAGCATCTAGCACACGCTGCCTCAGCCATGCACACAGTCTGTTTGAACTCGTCCCATATGGAAAAAATGCTTCAAAGCCGTTTCTGTAGGAACCTTGTGGTTCAGAAACAGTTTCATCCCAAGAGCTATAAACACACTCAATCAGTCCATCAAGTGCTCCCGGTAGAACTGTTTGTACTTAGAATTACAATTACCTCACTGTAAACTTGCACTACAGTTGTAACATTGCACAATGTTAGCCACTTATGCTTTCATATTGCATAATTTTCAAAGTTTTTTTATCGTGTTATTTTTGTTGTTATTTTATCATCTTATAGGAAAATAAGTATATGGAAGTTTTGCATATTGAATCTCTTTGCACCATACAATAACAATAAAGGAATTCAATTCAATAGAAGAGAGCGCCGAATATTTACAGATGATGACGACTGCTTTCTAAGTCGATTTAGATTTCCAAGAGCTATGTTCTTGGAGCTCCTGCAATCATTTATAAAGTATGTATATTACATTATATAGATACATTTTTTTACTTTATTTAAATAATGTATACTGTTAATAATAAAACGTGTGGACATGGTGGTGTAGCACTAGTGATAAGCAGGTGCCCAATCCAGAGATTGTTTCTGCCTCGCACTGGATGCTTGCTGGGACTTGCGCCCCTCTGGAAAGACGGATGGATGGAATAATTAAACATGTATTACAAAGATACTTCAATGTTCCTTAAACGTTCTGAAAAAAAAAAATCGGTGTTCTAAACTTATAGATGGCTTGACATTTATTAAAGACCTTATTGTGTAGCAATTGGTTACTTGGAGAAAGAAAAGGAAGGAGAGGAATTGGGGTTTAGTACGTTTGAAAGAGACAGTACTGCTGCAATTCATCGAGGGTAGTTTACATCCCAGCAAGCATCTCTCAGGAGGCAAGAACAATTGCTGGCTGGGGTGCCAGCTCATCGCTACCACTGCGCCACCGTGTCCCCATGTTTAATGCATGTTCTAATTAATTTTGTCATGAACATGATATAAAGTATACATCTTAGTATTTAAAATTGTTCAGAGAGATGTAATATCATGAATGTAATGTATTCTGTGTCCTGTCAGCGTAAGAGAAAGCCCATTTAGGAAGTATGTACTGGTTCACACATGTACAGCACATAGAAACATTAACACTAGAATTAACAGAGCCTACGAAAAAACTCGTAGATCCAGCCCACCTTAAATCCGTTCACACCTCTCCGCCAGCGTCTTTTGTCCTCTAAATGTGCCGATAAAGACAAGCTGCCAGCCGCCGGCTATTCCATCCCCCCACCGACTTAGAACGTGCACGAACTTCTCCCAGCTCATGCCTTCATTGATTATCTGGGAGTGAAGTGGAGTTTTAGAGTGCAAATAATAGATCGTTATTTGGAACACATGCATTTCATGTGTGTTCCGTTTCTACAGTAATCTGTGTAAACACATTGTTAAAACAGAAACGTTTTCATATTTTAGTCATAAATGTTACAAAATGTAGGCATAAACTATAGAATATGTAAAGCCCGAGTTCCAAATAAACACTTTCACAAAAGTTTCAAGGATGATAAAACAGTTTCCGTGGCGTAGCGCGCTAAGATTTGCTTCTCAGAGCGCAGCAGCTTTGTCGTGTCTCACAGACCTGAGTTCGATTCCCCACTGGGGATAAAGTGTTACTTTTTTTTTTTCTTTTTAACCTCAAACAGACATAAAATTTATAAATTGGTATGCACACACACACACACACACACACACACACACACACACACACACACACACACACACACAGGAGCTCCAGGCTTGCAAGGGAGAGAGAGAGAGAGAGAGAGAGATCGAGCGAGCGAGGGAGCGAGGGAGGGACACATAAGGTAGAGAAGGCTTGTTTTTGTTTTCAGTTCTATTTACAGTGATCGGTTCGTAGCCTGCATTGTTGCAGTGTTACTTTTCTTGGTGATTTATTAAATTACGGATTTTTCAAATGTTAATTTTTTTCCCCTGTGCTTAAAACTCATTAAAAAAATGCGTTTTTAGCAAGCAGTTACCTAGCACTATAGCGCGACCTATTGCAGTGTTAGTTTTCCCTGTTGTTCAAGGTTTTCTCAGTGTTATTCAATGTTTTTACATTTAGTTTACTACTACGCTGTGCATTCTATGGTATGATTAACTATATTTGTGCTTAAAAATTTAAAAAATATATATTTACATACAGTTCGTACGGTCTGGAACGGATTAATTGTATTTAGATACAATCCTATGGGGGAAATTGCTTCGGTTCACGACCAAATCGGTTTACGACCAGAGTTTTGGAACAAATTATGGTCGTGAACCGAGGTTCCACTGTATCAGGAAAATCTCTGAAGTCCACTGCTTTTGATGAAAGACACCCATTAATACAGGCACATTAATGTCCATGAGCCTTAGAGATTGAAAGTAAAGGGTACACATG
This sequence comes from Erpetoichthys calabaricus, assembly GCF_900747795.2. Classification (NCBI taxonomy): domain Eukaryota; kingdom Metazoa; phylum Chordata; class Cladistia; order Polypteriformes; family Polypteridae; genus Erpetoichthys; species Erpetoichthys calabaricus. The sequence goes on along the minus strand of NC_041396.2, from coordinate 187,918,708 downwards.
TGGCATTTCAAATGCAGCAAATTAAAACACAAAACTAAGTAATCTTACCACTTACATGGGGTGGGAGGAGACCAGATTAAAATGAAGAAAATACCACTAGGCCTTACATTAAACATATAACCAACTGTTCTACCACAATAAACTTAAATGGTCTTAAAGGTTACAAGATGCCACAGCTCTTGTGGAAAATGCAAGATGAGTCATGCAGAGCTTTCCACAGAATGAAATATGTTATTAAAATGTTTGAGCAATACTATCCATTTCTTACAGCATACACTGTTTCCCTAATTGCCAGGATATGGCCAAGATATTACTGGCTTGTTGCAAAACCACTCTGCAGTTTATATGCTATTGAATACAGGAGCTGGAAAAGCAAACTTCTGGAATAAAGCTCTACACATAATTGTAAGCCAGAAATCCTCACTGTTTAAACCAGGGTAGTGTAATTTTGGTGGCAGGCAACATAGCCTTGTGGCTTAACAGCTGGATTTGAAACCATAGTGCTTATCAGTATATATTCCACTAGTGAGTCACTTTACCACATTTACAATGACCTTCCTCCATGTGATGCTCAGCAGCTTTAAGCAAGCAAGTACACAAGTTAACCTGCAAATTCATTATCAGGCATAATGAGCACAATATACTGAAAACATTTCAGCTATGCAATTTACAGAATGTACATACTATAGTTGTGCTTTATGTCATAGTTAGTTCAGGTTAGAGTTTAAGACAAAAGCGCTTTTGAAAAAGTTTTCAATTAAAACATCTTTAACTGGAAGGTACAGTAATGCAGAATGTAGCCTTGCAGGCACAACTAAGTTGATTCCTCCAGGCATGCCTTCTAAGTAGACAGATAGTTAAATGTATAGACACTCAAGGCACTTTAGATAAACAGTTTACAGTGTAATAGTGGAAACAAAACTGACCCTTCCTATATGTAGATCACAGCACACAGAGCAAATGATCAGAGGACTGATGTGTGTGTTTTGGGGGGTGGGGGGCACAAACTTTTGCAATTCAGAAGCTCCACTGGATAGCTAATAGGACTGTACATTTTTGCTGCTTGGGTTACTCTACTTCAGTCAGATAACTCCTAACACAATCCTAATCTTAACCATGTTGTGCAATATTACTTAAGTATCATGTAAAACAATAACTTCCTGAACAGGGCATAACTCTGGAGGTCTACATCTTGACCATATTGAGGTTTTTTGCCATTTCATGAAACATCAAATTAACATCGTTGATGGTCGCCAGTTGTGATCATAATCCATTGACAAGCAGAGAGATGGCTTCAAGTCAACACTGGTCAAAAGTGTAGATAGTAAAGGAAAAAAATAAAATGAAGGCATGAAGAAGCAGCTTGTACTGCACTTACAATGCATTTATAAATCTAAGTTTGTCCTACTTCCAGTAAGCCCGCTAACATTACATCATTTGCTACTACACTAAAGCTGGATTGAGTAGCATTATATGAAATAATTTTGATATTGAGTGTTTAACACAGTCTATCTGATGTTACAGTACCTATCCAACAAATGGCTAAGATTGCTTATTACCACCCTGAAGACCATAGGACCTCTATACATTGTTAAAGTCTGCTAAAATTTGTTGACATATGAAGTGGTCTGCAAGGTATTGCATTTGGGATACATATGTAAATTTTATGAACGCACAGGCTCTATTACTTTCTAGTAAGCCACTAGATAAATTCCTAGAATTTCCCACAATTTGACATACAAAAAGAGCAATCAGCTCAGATTAACGTCGACTGTTAGTTAATTTTATTGCCAGCTAACATTACTAATTTAGTAAATGCAATATTGCTATCTGCTGTTATTGGAAGGACAAAATGAGGTTTAGATAAAGTCTTAACTATTGGTGATACATTCACATTTTTTTTTTTTTTTTTTAAATCTAAACATTCAGCTTCATTTTGATTCTGTATTTATTTATTAAAACATGTTCAGTAGTGGTAACAGTTTTTATTTTATCTTTTTATGAGGCACTAAGTATATTATTTATATATTAGTAGTAGTATTTAATTTTATAGTTATATATTTTATATTATTATTATTATTATTATTATGATGCAGTAATGGTAGTAGTAAAATTGTTTTTATTGTATCACATCACAAGTAATACTGTTGGCCGTATCAAGTAACAAAGAGTAACAGCACTACTACTAATTAGGTCTCTATTTATAAAGGGAACAAATCAATTGTTGTATCATTGCCATTAAATACCACTTAAGTCCAAAACTATGTGTTGCCCTCCAAACTGCAGATACCCTGAACAACGTATAAGCAGCTTGGCCATCATCAGCATCAACTCAGACCTGGCACAGAAGCGGTCGAATGATGATCCCAATAGATGACTTTGCCTTCAGGAGAATGTAGCTGAAATGTGCTATTGTCATATACAACAAAGAGACTGAAGAAGCTCCTAAACATTCATGTTCAGGTTGTAATTATTTTTAAAAGGTATTTGTATTTGACATTAAAAGTTATAGTTAAGTTTGTGATGTTTGCTTCTTTATTATATAGCATATGTAAACATACACACATACAGTTGTGCTTGAAAGTTTGTGAACCCTTTAGAATTTTCTATATTTCTGCATAAATATGACCTAAAACATCATCAGATTTTCACTCAAGTCCTAAAAGTACAGAGAAACCAGTTAAACAAATGAGACAAAAATATCATACTTGGTCATTTATTTATTGAGGAAAATTATCGAATACTACATATTTGTGAGTGGCAAAGGTATGTGAACCTCTAGGATTAGCAGTTAGTTTGAAGGTGAAATTAGAGTCAGTGGGATGACAATCAGGTGTGAGTGGGCACCCTGTGTTATTTAAAGAACAGGGCTCTATCAAAGTCTGCTCTTCACAACACGTTTGTGGAAGTGTATCATGGCACGAACAAAGGAGATTTCTGAGGATCTCAGAAAAAGAGTTGTTGATGCTCATCAGGCTGGAGAAGGTTACAAAACCATCTCTAAAGAGTTTGGACTCCACCAATCCACAGTCAGACAGATTGTGTACAAATGGAGGAAATTCAAGACCATTGTTACCCTCCCCAGGAGTGGTTGACCAACAAAGATCACTCCAAGAGCAAGGCGTGTAATAGTCGGCGAGGTCACAAAGGACCCCAGGGTAACTTCTAAGCAACTGAAGGCCTCTATCACATTGGCTAATGTTCATGTTCAGGAGTCCACCATCAAGAGAACACTGAACAACAATGGTGTGCATGGCAGCGTTGCAAGGAGAAAGCCACTTCTCTCCAAAAAAAACAATGCTGCTCGTCTGCAGTTTGATAAAGATCATTGGACAAACCAGAAGGCTATTGGAAGAATGTTTTGTGGACGGATGAGACCAAAATAGAACTTTTTGGTTTAAATGAAAAGCGTTATGTTTGGAGAAAGGAAAACACTGCATTCCAGCATAAGAACCTTATCCCATCTGTGAAATATGGTGGTGGTAGTATCATGGTTTGGGCTTGTTTTGCTGCATCTGGGCCAGGACGGCTTGCCTGCATTGATGGAATAATGAATTCTGAATTGTATCAGAGAATTCTAAAGGAAAATATCAGGACATCTGTCCATGAACAATCTCAAGAGAAGGTGGGTCATGCAGCAAGACAACGACCCTAAGCACACAAGTCGTTCTACCAAAGAATGGTTAAAGAAGAATAAAGTTAATGTTTTGGAATGGCCAAGTCAAAGTCCTGACCTTAATCCAATCGAAATGTTGTGGAAGGACTTGAAGCGAGCAGTAAATGTGAGGGAACCCACCAACATCCCAGAGTTGAAGCTGTTCTGTACGGAGGAATGGGCTAAAATTCCTCCAAGCTGGTGTGCAGGACTGATCAACAGTTACCAGAAACATGTAGTTGCAGTTATTGCTGCAAAGGGGGGTCACACCAGATACTGAAAGCAAAGGTTCACATACTTTTTTTTTTTTTTTTTTGGGCGGAGTGGTGGCTCTGAGGCCAAGGATCTGTGCTGGTATCCCGAAGGTTGCCGGTTTGAATCCCCGTCACTGCCAAAAACAGATCCTACTCTGCTGGGCCCTTGAGTAAGGCCCTTAACCTGTAATTGCTCCAGGGGCACTGTACAATGGCTGACCCTGCGCTCTGACCCCAAGGGGTATGCGAAACCTAACAAATTCCTAATACAAGAAATTGTATAAGGCGAAATAAAAAAAAACAAAAAAACAAACTTTTGCCACTCACAAATATGTAATATTCGATCATTTTCCTCAATAAATAAATAAATGACTAAGTATAATATTTTTGTCTCATTTGTTTAACTGGTTTCTCTTTATCTACTTTTAGGACTCGAGTGAAAATCTGATGATGTTTTAGGTCATATGTATGCAGAAATATAGAAAATTCCAAAGGGTTCACAAACTTTCAAGCACAACTGTACATATATGTTCGCATTAAAGCTGTTGCAAGAATTACTAATGTAATGGATTCAGGGAGGGGAGTGTTGTGGGTGAGGGCCCCCACAAGAACATTCCACTTGGGGCACCAGTTTGTTTGGCTTGGGACAGTACAGGCTGGGGAGCTACTTCAATCACAACCAATGTCAATCCATTTGAATGATGCAATGGCAGCTATTTTTGCACCAGTACACTTACCACACATAGGCTATTAGGTGGTAATGAGCCGAGATGGCAATAATACTGAAGACGCCAATAATTAGTGAACTCTGAACAAATGCAACTTCAATATACTGCAAGTCTATCTATAAGTAACCAATTAATGCATGCGAGGCAAACCCCGTTTTTGAAACTCGATGGTGTAAATGTATGCTGTGATTGGCACGAACACCATCGAGTTCATTCAATAAAAATAAGACTTTCTGATAAAACAATCTACTTAGGAAAGTGGGAATATCCAGAGCCGATGTAGCTGGTGGCATTTTTCTCAGGAATCTACGGATTTCTGGCTATTGTGGATTGCACATCATTGTAATAAATAACTCTGGGCAAACAATAGTTCTGGATATTGCCATTGCATCATGATACAACTGTTGCAATGCTCTTGGACTAACTTGATATGATGAGGGTAATACAGTAATCCCTTGCTATATCGCGCTTCGATTTTTGCGGCTTCACTCTATCGCGTATTTGATATGTAAGCATATTTAAATATATAATCGCTGATTTTTTGCTGGTTCATGGGTTTCAGTGGACAATGGGTCTTTTAATTTCTGGTACATGCTTCCTCACTTGGTTTGCCCAGTTGACTTCATACAAGGGACACTATTGGCAGATGGCCGAGAAGCTACCCAATCAGAGCACATATTACATATTAAATAAAACTACACAAATATATTGTGAGCAGGGGGGCTGTTCGCACCCCTAGAGCAGGGGTCCCCAAACCCCGGTCCGTGGCCCACTACCGGGCCGCAGCCGTCTGACAGCCGGGCCGCGAGAGAACTGCCGGCAACGGAGACTCACTCAGACTTTTTAGAACGCTTGGCGGGCGGGGCTTTGCAGCAGCGCAGAGAGAGGAGAGAGACCGAGGTGAGAGAGTATTACAACAAAGTATTTTTTAGTCCCGACAGTTTCCCCATATGACACGAGTCTATAGAAATCGCGTTACTACGAAGTACATTCAGCAGATGCTTTCATTACAACGAAGTGACCTTGAAATGCTTGAACAAATCATCCACAGAGCAGTTAGATCTGTGGTCGCAGCTCAGTTGTGCACGTTTGCACAACGATCCCCAAACAGAAACATTGTAAAAAAAGAAAAAAAAAATCTCTTTCTTCGAACTTTCCTCGTACTGTTTTTTTTTTTTTTTTTGCCGTTTTTGTTTTCTGTGGTTTTCAGTGATACCTTTTGCTTATTGCTTGTCAATATTTGAAAAACATCCATTGGAATTTAACTCATTGTCACCCTCCTATAGAAACGGCAGACACGAAAAAAAGATAGAAGTGTTAATGTTTGTGATGTGCAATCTGTTGGAATGGCAAATGCAAAGCATGTGTCTTTGTTATATGCAAATAAAGAAGAAAAATCTCGGGTTGCAAACGTATGCGAACTGCTTAATAACTTAATAATAGAAATGTTACGTAAATTGTGTATAAAACTGCCCCCCCCCCGACCGGTCCGTGGAAAAATTTGCATTTAATAAAGTGGTCCTTGCTGTCAAAAAGGTTGGGGACCACTGCCCTAGAGGATACGGACGCTCCTCAAAAAACGCTGAAAGACTACCTTCACATTGCTCCCTTCCTTGCTGGGCTTACTTGCGGCTGCTTTGTTGTACGATATGCTTTCTCGCACGGTGCTTCGTATACTTAAAAGCCCAAACAGCACCTATTGATTTTTGATTGTTTGCTTTTCTCTCTCTCTTTTGCTCCGACATTCTCTGCTCCCGATGGAGGGGGTGTGAGCAGGGGGGCTGTTCACACCCCTAGATGATATGGATGCTCGTCTAAAAAATGCTGAAAAACTACCTTCACATTGCTCCCTTCCTTGCTGGGCTTACTTGCAGCTGCTTTGTCAAGTGATATGCTTCCTGCATGGTGCTTCACATACTTATTGTTTGCTTTTCTCTCTCTCTCTCTGACATTCTCTGCTCCTGATGCGCACTCCTTTGAAGAGGAAGATATGTTTGCATTCTTTTAATTGTGAGACGGAACTGTCATCTCTGTCTTGTCATGGAGCACGTTTAAACTTTTGAAAAAGAGACAAATGATTGCTTGCAGTGTTTGAATAAAGTTCCCTCTCTCTACAACCTCCTGTGTTTCTGTGTAAATCTGTGACCCAAGCGTGACGATATAAAAATAAACATATAAACATACGTTTTTTACTTTGCGGATTTTCACCTATCGTGGGGGGCTCTGGAACGTAATCCTCACGATAGGTAAAACAGTAATACAGTCATCCCTCACCTATTTTGAATTTGTCTGAACTATTGATATTTGAATTTTGAATGTGATCAAATGAGCCCTTGCATACGTTCCATTCTAAGTTTAGCTTGATTAGATTTAATAAAGAAGAGACGATTAGCTTCGGCTTTTAGATACGCATTAATAATGTAATGTTGTGATAGACGTTGATGATAGAAGTGGATTAAATACATGGGAATGCATCGCTAATTTGGACCTGAAATATTGTGTGGGTGTTATACATTTTTCTGAATGAGTTTGTTTTATATTGTACGACCATCCTGTTTCGCCTTCCGGGAAAAGCAAAGGAAAGAGTAAAGGATGTGAATGTGGTAATGTATTTGACAGAAATGACAAATTGTGCTTTGCCTTTGGATATACACGAATATCTACTCTGTCTTTGATATCTCCGTCTTTCGAAATTATTATCTCTGACAATTTGTCACATGTTGGTTTATTATAAATGAGACTGTGATCTTTCGGATTTAGATGGAAATCCAAGACAATTTCTTTGTCCGTGTTCTCTAGATAAATATCGTGTAAAGTGCGATACTTTTGGACATATGGATTTGGATCCATTATTGGCATTATAATTTCTAGTACATCGGATATTTAACTCTTTCGATTGTATGTTGCAGCGCTTCTCTGTGATCATAAATATACACCTGACCAAATTGTGTTTTTTTTCTAAATTAAACTTGTCGTAGCTTTAATTGTTGCGGGACCACAGATTCTCAGAGTATGGTCCATTATTGGGTAAATCATGCATTGCATTGAATGATGCTAACGCAAAACGAGTATCGTAGACGCGTATATTTTGCCTGTAGTGTTTGTGGATTTCCCATTCACCAAACAATGAAATTTTTTAAATCTCGTGGAAACGCCTCTTCATTGGTAAGTAGCAGTACTTTTCCCTGATGGCAACATGAATACAGCGATCTACAAGTATCCGACTTAAACTTTAACTCTTTTAGGGCGGATGTCGACTTTTGTCGACAGGAGGGGTTGAAGGCAAATGTCGATAAAAGTCGACATCCAGGGATAGAGGGCGACAATCAGCTGTTAATGGCGACAAATCTCACTGTCACGTCACAGGCATTCCCTCTGTGCTTGGAGGAATGCTAGACTTGTTGACTCGGCAACTAAACCTTGCGTGTGCGTGAGTTGCGAAATGTAAACAATGGCAAGATGGCATCGACATGTGAAAAGGGAGTGAAGCAAGTGCAGAAAAGAAAACACTCAGCAGATGATGTTTTGCGCATTATCGCGGAGTCGGACTCTTGATTTTTCAGAATCGGATTTTATTGGCAGTGATCAGGTGATCGAGCAAGAGAGTGAGAAGCCGGCATCAGCTGATCAGACACCAGCCGATGCCACGCCAGCGGATCTGCTGCCAGTTGAGTGCCTTCGCGCAGCCGATGCATCTACGGCAAGGTTTGCATGGGATAAATACACAGACATTGATCCGTTGAGAGCCGATCTGGCTACCGGAGTTTACAAGACGGCATGGCTTGCTGTTGGACAGGACAGATCACCAGCTGCTGTACTTCAGGCTGCTCTCTCCTGATGCTGCTTTTCAGCTATTGTCAGACGAGACAAACAGGTAGGCAGAGATTTTTTTTGAATCGCGGGCTGCGTTTGCATCGCATTCTCGTTTTTCAAAGTGGAAACCCACAACGAAAGACGAGATGAAGCGCGCTGTGGCATTACAAATAGAGATGGGACAGAACTGGTGATATAACTTCAGGGAGCATTGGTCCAAACATGTTTTGTCCCCTGGTGGCTTTGGTCAGGTTATGCAGCGTGGTGATAGGTACGTGCTGCTGCAAAGTTTTATTCACTTCTGTAATAAACAGAAGCAAATCCCATGGGGTGAGCCAGGCTATAATGCCATACATAAAGTTCATAAAGTTTCAGAAGATGAAAAGAGGTGACAATACGGCTTTCATGCAGGCAGAAAACTTGGTGGCAGTGGCATGGCACGATGGCAAATGGGTGACTTGTCTCTCTACAGTACACAATAACAATATATGTGAGAAAGTGCAGCAACAGACAATTGAAAAATAGGCACCAAAGCAACACATATTGTAAGGAGTGCAATGTGGCAATGACTGAAATTGGCTGCTTTGAGCAAGATCAGACTTTGCTGTGTAAAATGTATGTGATATGTATGTGAAATCATAGAGTATGCAGGCTCATACAACATGCAAGACAGTAACATTTGTCAAAAGTAAATATTTTTTGTTGATTTGATATGTTAAACAATTGCTTTGTGTTCTTTTTTAAAAAATGTTAGTTTTTGGAAAAATATTCAGCCCTGGGAGAAAAGAAACAAAAAAAAAAAAATTAGCCCTAAAAGAGTTAAAGCGCAATTTCACCGAGTAATAATTTCCGTTTGTTAGAGTGAATGCAATCTGTACTGTCTTTTTTTTTTTTTTTTTGAACACTTTCGAATTTTAGTACGGTCATATTTTTGAACTTGTGTGGATGGCGCCAACATGCTTTTTGAATCTTTTGAATTCCACTGCTTTCATAATCTGTAACCTGCTCTTCATGTGTATGACACCACAGTTTTTGAACATCTTTATGAAGTTCTACTGTGTCTTGTACTCTGTTTTATTTCTGACCCTGATTTTACCTGCAAGGTTTTCAATTCCATTTGTTCTGGACCAATTATTACTGTCCTTCGTTTGCGACGTTGAATATAGAGTATTAAATGTTCTTGTTTCCATTCTTTTCTGTGCATCGCTTTTGGGTCTGTTTTCGACACTGCTCTTGCTCTTTTCTTCTTCGCTTTGTTGTTTATGAAGTTCTAATTTGTCTTTTTTTCTCTGTTTTTTATTTCTGACCCCCTTTGGATCCACGAGGTGTTCGATTCCACTTGTTCCGGGCTGATTATCCCTTTTTTGTGCATTCTTTTCTCTCCAATGCTTTTGGGTCTCTTTTCGACTTGTTGCTCTTTCTTCTTTGCTTAGTCGTGGACGTGTGATGTTTAATTTATTAAATTTTGTTTGAGCTTCTCTTTCTTCTTCGCTTACTCAGATTATTATTGTTCTTTTTTGCATTTTTTGTTGAGCATTCTTTTCTCTCCAGCGCTTTTGGGTCTTTTTTGACGCACTTTCTTCTTCGTTTAGTTGTGGCCGTGTCATCTTCAACTTATCAATTGTTTTAGAGCTGCTCTTTCTTCTTCGCTTTTTAAATGACCGTGGTCTTGTTTGAAAATGGTTGTAAGTAGGCCGGGGCAACAACTGAGAGGTTACATGACCGTGATCTTGTTTGACAAGTCACCATCTCACGGGAACATGCTTCCAATGGACGTCAGTATGACGTGCCTTGACCGTGTCGCTGTAAGTGAAAGTGTCTCTGCCTCTCTGAAGTGTATCTCTTCAAAATCACGCCTCGTCGCAGGATTTTCTTTCTATATATATATATATATAAATATATACACATACACATACACATAATGGCATGCAGGAGGTTCAGCACTTGCCTGTCAGTTAAGGTACATAGTTTAGCTAGGTGTATGGGATTAATACAGAATAAATTTTGGAAGAGACTAGCATACCATACACCATCAACAACCAAAATAATTAGGAACAAAACCTTGACTGCAAAATTTAAGGCACAATAATATCCCAGTGAATTTTTAAGAATAAGGGCACCAGCTTTTCTGGAGTATACTGTGAGCTGGGGGGCTGATTGCACCCCTACAGGTTAAAAGACACTGAAAGAATACCTTCACATTGCTCCCTTGCGGCTGATCTATCACGTGATCTGCGCAGTACTTTGCAGACTTAAAAGTCCAAACAGCACCTCTCAGATTCGGATTGTTTTGTTTGCTTTTCTCTCTCTCAGACCTTCCCTGCTCCTGGCGCACACTTCTTTGAAGAGGAAGATGTGTTTGCATTCTTTTAATTGTGAGACGGATTTGTCATCTCCGTCTTGTCAAGGAGCACGTTTAAACTTTTGAAAAAGAGACATGTTTGTTTGCAGTATTTGAATAAAATTCCTGTCTCTACCATCTTCTGTGTAAACCTGTGACCCAAGCGTGACAATATCTATACTATGTGCCAAACAAGGGTCAGTCTCCTTCTGTGGACTTTGCCGACTACCTCCAAATGTGCAAAACAGAGATGTCCTACATATCCTTTCCAATCAGCTCAACTGATTTCAACAGCAGCTTCAGCCGATACAAGTGACTACTCACAAAAAAAAAAAATCAAATAACAAAAACACAAAGAAATCCAATTGGAACCAAGACAAATTTAGAAGAAAACCAGTGAAACTGTGCCTTTGGTGCTGGAATATACAGGATTAATCATAAGCAAAATTTGCCCTACTCTGCATTTTCAGGTTCACCTTGACATCCTACAAGGTACAAAAAGAAGCATTAACGGGAACAATATTTGTGGTATACTGAGCTGTCGGACAATTTAAGAGAACAATAGCAGTAGTTCCCAAAAAATCATGTCACAACTAAATAATGAGGTTCCTTCCTGTCCAGATAGTGCATCTAACCATTCTTGAGAAATAAATAACAAAAGATAGAACGTATTTGTGAATTAAAATGACTTCAATGGAGATGTGGGTCAGAAATGCAAATAAGACAAATGAGTAGAGAAAAAACACATTAATCTAGTTCAGGTCATTAGAATATAAGGATTTTCAGTTTAGCAAATTCCATATGCTTTAAGTTGAAAATTGCACTTTCAGAACATAATTCAAGATATTTATAACTATGAACTTGAATTCATCTAAATTTACTCTTTCATTTATGCACAGATTTTTTGCTGCTACTGAATAAGTGTAGGTGCATTTTTTGAAAGTTCAATAAAAGACTTTAAAATAATGCAATGTTATGCCATTACATTGAAGGATGTGGTTGTATATATTTTAGAGTAAAAACTGATAAAAATCTCAAAATAGGTTATAAAAAACACACCACAGAAAACCCAAAATGTTACAAAATAAAACGGAATTTGCGGAAAATGAAACGGATTTCATAGAGTCCTACACACAGTGTGAATCTCAGCGACACTGTAGTTTGCCAATAACTTTTGTTTCACTCCATTTATAATAAATGAAGCAAATTGAAATTGTTCATTGCAGTGGCGTTCTGGAAAAGCAAATGTATTATGTACAGTTTGCCTGCATCCAAATTCTCAAAGCTTTTTTGCATGGATAGGTTGCAGAAAAAAACCCATACTGGTTTTGGACGGTCTTGAACATTAGTGTTGAGACTGTTCACTTACAAAATACTAAGGATTACAGTATCCTACTTGCCATAAAGCATTAGCCTCTAAAGAATACCAAGCCATATGGAGTGATACAGCTACAGTGTGCCTTAGGGGAGTGACGGCTCATTACAGCTAATTACGAATGCTCAAGTGTACTAAGGGAACATATTAATTTAGTTGAAGCACATAACAGAATGACACCTGTTCCAAACCTCATGGGTGGACTGGTCCACATAGACTTTAACATGGCTTTCTCACTGCTTCATTTTAGTATAACCCTGATATTCTCTCTATGCATTTAATTATCCCCCCCCCCCCCGGCTACACAATCCAAAGTAACCCCTATTTTCTCTACTGTTCTTTTCCCGGTTTCTGTAGTGGCAATCTGCTCATCAAAGCACTGTGCAGTCCCTACATTGATCGATTGAAGGCCAGATGTCCACATGACCATCATCATTTAATTCTTCCACATGAAGCCTGAAAACCACAAGGACTGATTTAGATCATTTATGTTGGGTAGAATGCCTAGAGGGGGCTGGGAAACCCTGCAGATTTCATTTTTTTCTCCAGCCCTCTGGAGTTGTTTTTTTCTGTTTTACCTGGCCATCAGACCATATTCTTTGTTAATTAGTATTGCCTAATTTTTATATATTTTTTTCTTTCTTCATCTGTAAAGCACTTTGAACTACATCATTTGTATGAAAATGCAATACAAATAAATGTTGTTGTTGTAGTAGTAGTAAAGTAATATATACATGTCAAGCCAACTAATAAAATTTGTTGGCAATTATTTTCATCACGGCTCATTTACAATTACATTAATTAGTTATTGCAGCCCTAACAATATTTACCTCTCCATCATTCATTTAAAAATCATATTTTTCAATAATTAAAACATTGCTCCATCTTAGTAATTTCTGAATACCTGAAAAATGGTGATTTGTATATAAATCAATATAGAGATGCTTCTGCCTCATCACACATTATATCAATAAGACATGGACAAACTTTAAATAGAAAATTAACTGTTAGACAGAAGTTCTGACAGTCACAGTTTTTGATGAACCAAGGACAAAAGTAACATTTCAATAATGACTAAACTGTTGAATGACATCAAAAGTACCCTAAGTTCTTGTCTATAAGCCGGACTCATGTATTAGCCGGAGACCAAAAATCATACGAATTTTTAAAATAAAATCGTATCATAGATAAGCCGGACTCATGGATAAGCCGAACGTACTATAACCTATAACTAATAGAAGGGAGGGAGGTCAGTGGTCTCACTCGCGCCCATTTAATTTCTTTAAGGGGGGAGAGAGTGTGAGATATTGCCGTCTCTCTCACTCCCCGCATGGCACGGTTGGAGCGGCCGGAGCGCGTTCTTTCTGCTCTGGGCGTCGCCGAGTCAACACGAGCGCGTAGCGGGCATTTAAATTGTGATTTTATATGTAAGCATATTTAAATATATATCGCGGATTTCTGCGGACAATGGGTCTTTTAATTTCTGGTACATGCTTCCTCAGTTGGTTTGCCCAGTTGATTTCATACAAGGGACGCTATTGGCAGATGGCTGAGAAGCTACCCGGCTTACTGTTCTCTCTCTCTTGCGCTGACTATCTGTGATCCTGACGTATGGGGATTGAGCAGGGGGGCTGTTTGCACACCTAGACGATACGGACGCTCGTCTAAAAATGCTGAAAGATTATCTTCACGTTGCTATCTTTTGTAAAGCTGATTCCTGAAAAGACATGCTGCACAGTGCTTCGCATACTTAAAAGCTCGAAGGGCACGTATTGATTTTTGACTGAAAAACAAACTCTCCCTCTCTCTCTCTTTGTCTGCTCCTGACGGAGGGGGTGTGAGCTGCCGCCTTCAACAGCTTTGTGCCGCGGTGCTTCGCATACTTAAAAGCCAAACAGACATATTGATTTGTTTGCTTCACTGCTTTGAAGAGGAAGATATGTTTGCATTCTTTTAATTGTGAGACGGAACTGTCATCTCTGTCTTGTCATGGAGCACAGTTTAAACTTTTGAAAAAGAGACAAATGTTTGTTTGCAGTGTTTGAATAACGTTCCTGTCTCTCTACAACCTCCTGTGTTTCTGCGCAAATCTGTGACCCAAGCATGACAATATAAAAATAACCATATAAACATATGGTTTCTACTTCGCGGATATTCTTATTTCGCGGGTGGCTCTGGAACGCAACCCCCGCGATGGATGTATAAGCCGGACTTATGTATAAGCTGATATTCTATTTTTTCATTTTCACAACTTTTTTCCTTAGATAAGCCGCGGCTTATTGACAAGAACTTAGGGTAATTGCCCTCTAAATTCAAGTTAGTGGGTGAAAACTGATCTAAAAGTAATATTCAAATTAATTTCCAATCATTAATTTATTCTTCATTTCATGGTCTTATGTATTAATACAACATCTTAGCAACATTACAGGAATAAACTTTAAGTACAAGAATTTTTTTATTCAAACATAGTATGTGCAGATGAAAAAAAAGAATCCTGTCAAGGAGTGTATGGATGCCATTGATTAATAAAATTCATACTAAATCACTCTGCTCAAAAGAAAAACTACACAAATTATCTTAGCCTGCAACTTATTGTTGATCTTCTTGAGTTTTCATTTCAAACATGAACATATCTAACCTCAAAAATCTCATGTGTGCCATAATTACTGACCCACCTAGAAAGTCATACTTTGGACACTTTCCGTTAGTCATCCATCAGAATGCACAGACCAAAGAATGCAGTAATGATGTGAAACAAAAGGTTTTTGTGCTACACAAAAAACAAGGAAAATAACTAAATGGTTGAAAATGCCTATTTCCACCATCAGAGCAGTGACTACTAATAAGGTGTTAATCAGGCTAAAAGAGGATGTTTGTCTATACCGACTCCACGCACAGTGAGGAGTAGTGACTAAAACCAATTTCTTGGTAAAAGATGAAAATGAAGTGGAGGCACTGTGGCACTGCTGCTGCCTTGTAGTAAGGATTCCAAGGTTTGCATCCTGGATCCTCACTGCATATAGTATGCACGTTCTACCTGGGTGGGTATTTGTTTCCTCTGGCGCTCTCATTTCCTCCCACTGTCCACCATCCTAGTGTGTGCTTGTTGTGTGGGTGTTCGTCCGGCAATGGACTGGCGCCCTATCTACAGTTTGTTCCCATCTTGCTCCCTATGCTAGCTGGGATAAGCCCCAGCCCCACATCAGTCCTGGTCTGTATTAATTGCATGAGAAAAATTAGAAATTACGATACTATAAAGTTCCAAAAACATAATGATACTAACTTATTTTACGGCACCATTAGCAGTAAGAATGTCCATATTGTACTCTTACATGATTAAAAAAAAAAACAAAAACAAAAAAAAACACACACACACAAGTCCAATTTCTACAATCACGTGCTGAAATTGTTCTTTGTTCAAAATACTCAAAGCACTTTCAGACATCTGCGTTTTCTTTTCAAAATGTGTTAATATGACTCTGTATGCTGTAAGCCATTTCCATAAGAAATTTTTTTTCCCACATATTACTGTACCTGCCAAAGTAATATATCTATTTGCAGTCACAGGAAAATAGTATACAAATACTATTTGCAGTAAATAAGAAAATGACTCAGTGTGGAGATGATACAGCACCGCATTAACATGTCAAAAAGAAAAACAGCATAAAGTCATGTCAGAAAATGTTTAGTGTTTAAGGGAGGAGAATCTCAGTATGCAATTACAGTAATAGTACTTTATTACTTAAAAAGAAAAAACATACAGGCTCTCTCGTTATTGCCACTTTATGAAGTCAAATCAGAAACATATTGGTAACATTTCTCAAAGTATGTACAGAAGATGTAATCATTTAACTTGTACTATTACGGATTTGTCAGGGGAGATAAAAAAAAAAAAAAAATAAGATTAATCACTTTTTATACAGTGTCCTACACAGTTCCAATAGATGAACAGGGGCTTTGAAATTCATTCTCCAATTATTACAGTATAATGAGCACTTCTACAGATGCCCATCAGTACATACATCCATCATAACCAGCATATAAATTTCAGGGTTGCAGGAGGACCACACAAACATCCACAATTACACCCAAAGGAGTGTGGGATGTTGGAGGACTGAAAGCGTTAACAACAGTTGCAGCAATGAAACATCAAGCCAAGTATGAAATCAAAGTGGCCATTTGGCCAGACTACAACAGCAAAGACATGAGCTACTCCATTTGTGAATACCAAACAAAAATATATTTACTCTTTCAATGCTTCAAAGTATAAGACACATCTCCCTATTAATAAGCAATTATTGTGTTAACAGGGATGCATAATCACAGAAACATACAGTTAGCAATGAAATCTGTTTTGCCTGTCCTGCTAAATAAAAATTTGCAAACACTGAATTTGAGCCATTCGTTAAATGTTTACTAGTATAATCCGTAAGTAAAGGCACATGCCAAAAATTTGAATGGTATGTTGAAGAATGCAAGAATGTAATGCTCTCTCACAGTTACAAATTTACCAACTACAGCTAATGTCAATCCACTTAAATTTCTAATTCTGGATTTGTATACAAGCATAAGAAAAAATAAAGTCTGATCACTCAAGAAACCTTGTTTTAGAACAGCAAAACAATGACTATTTAAAAGGAGTTCTTGAATGAAGTTAATGTAAAACTGACAGATTTTATTTTACACAGGAAGTTTTAGTGTTAGAACAAATGTGAATAAAAGGAGGGATAAATCTGGAAAATTAAAACCCAAGGAGTTTGTAACATTTTCAATTACTTCCACTCACCTGTTAAATATTAATCTTTAGTAATATTTTAACCCAGCTGATGTAAATATAAATCTAAACACATAAAATGTTACAACTTAGAGTGGTTCTCTAACAAACCTGTCTTTAAAAGTATGTTTTGTAACAACTGCTTTAAAGAGTTTAAATGGAAATATCCTTAATTATCTTGGAATTCACTTATTCAATAGTAGAGGCATGTTTGGATTTTTATTTTTAGCACTGATTTAAAGCAGTATTTTTCAGTTACTAGAGAGAAAATGTCAGAATAAATGTAAAATGTACACAAGCTAAGGTAAATCAGGTAGTTCATAATACATCATTCCCTATAAACTCTTTGCTTAAAATCCCCCCACCCAAGACTATGTACCCCTCATTTGTTGTGAGGTTTAAAAATGTTGGCATACCACACAAACATCATTGGATGTGAAACAGTGATGAGACCACAGGTTAAATATTTTGCACAAACACTTAAAATTTACCATATTCATCCGCGGATGAAACTCACTCAATTAACATTGTTTCATAAATGCACCATTACATTCAAGCTAGTTTTTAAATTTGTGTTGCCAGTTCCAAAAGAGTTTAACATCATGTTAGAACAGTCCTCATGATATATGCAAAAGCTTCTGTAGTCACTGCAGCTCTCACATGCTATAGATGTAAGAATGAGTGAACAGTACAACGAATCACCTGATACTGAATCAGGAAATCACAGCAGATTTCCGCAAGGAGAAACAATAGAACAGTGGATTTTGCATTGTTCTCAATGGAAGACCTCTAGAATAGTGGGGAGAGAAAGCAGCCATATTCCCAATGATTTCCATTCTGGTGATATCACACATTTCTCCCTGCTACATCTGTATCCAGTGACTAAATATTTCAACTGCAGGAGACAGTATAACAGCAGAGACCCCTCAGCTTCACATAGAGTATTAATAATTTCCTTTATATTAAAAGGAAATTACACAAGTTCTTTGTAGATTCAGTGAGGGCCATCAGCTAATGGGATAGTAATGCATACAAACAAGAAGTAAGAAGACAACTGTTGGGGCATCGTTTGATATTAATTCAGAAAACAAAAGGTAAATTTAAATTATTAGGGCTGAGCTGATGGTCGACGATATCATCCATCGCCAATAGAGTAGACACATCATCTATGTACACTGAAACAGTTGACTGGCTCCACAAATTTGCAGAAATTTTATCTTTTTTGGAATTAAGGTCATTTTTTGTTAACCATACTACTTACCAGCACTTACTAAAAACAACATGCGACACAAACTTAAAAAGGAACATAATCAAACGGCCAAACATTATGCAAGCAATGGCACAAGGTAGTAATTTTAAAGATTATCAAGCAGCTGACAAGCAATAATGTAGTTTTGGGTATTGAAGACAAAACTTTCAAAGCAAGGTAGTTATACTCACTGACCGTATACAGTAATCCCTCGCTATATCGCGCTTCGCCTTTCACGGCTTCACTCCATCGCGGATTTTATATGTAAGCATACTTAAATATATATCGCAGATTTTTCGCTGCTTCGCGGGTTTCTGCGGACAATGGGTCTTTTAATTTCTGGTACATGCTTCCTCAGTTGGTTTGCCCAGTTGATTTCATACAAGGGACGCTATTGGCAGATGGCTGAGAAGCTACCCAGCTTACTTTTCTCTTGCGCTGACTTTCTGTGATCCTGACGTAGGGGGATTGAGCAGGGGGGCTGTTCGCACACCTAGATGATACGGACGGACGCTCGTCTAAAAATGCTGAAAGATTATCTTCACGTTGCTATCTTTTGTGCAGCTGCACAGTGCTTCGCATACTTAAAAGCTCGAAGGGCACGTATTGATTTTTGCTTGGAAAACAAACTCTGTCTCTCTCTATCTCTCTTTGTCTGCTCCTGACGGAGGGGGTGTGAGCTGCCGCCTTCAACAGCTTTGTGCCGCGGTGCTTCGCATACTTAAGCCAAACAGCCCTATTGATTTGTTTGCCAGAGATTGTTTTCTCTATCTATGTGACATTCTGTGCTCCTGACACGCACTCCTTTGAAAAGGAAGATATGTTTGCATTCTTTTAATTGTGAGACGGAACTGTCATCTCTGTCTTGTCATGGAGCACAGTTTAAACTTTTGAAAAAGAGACAAATGTTTGTTTGCAGTGTTTGAATAACGTTCCTGTCTCTCTACAACCTCCTGTGTTTCTGCGCAAATCTGTGACCCAAGCATGACAATATAAAAATAACCATATAAACATATGGTTTCTACTTCGCGGATTTTCTTATTTCGCGGGTGGCTCTGGAACGCAACCCCCGCGATGGAGGAGGGATTACTGTAAACCTACAATTATGTCACTAAAGAATTTTGTAGTACATGCATGCAAGAACTTCACCACACTATATGCATGACAATAATGACCCTATAAACATCCACTTTAAACACCGGACAGACTTACTGCCCCAACACAAATCTCAATTTGCCCAACTGCTACTGTTAACTACGGTTTCTTAAAACATGCAACAAGAAAATAAAGCCATATGTACTGCACAATTTCCCCTTTTGCTTGAAGAGCCTAGATGCACCTCAGACATCACCCTCTATGTCAGCTAAAGAAACAAAATTAATGTAGCCGCCAAAAATGACACTGTCCATTTTATGTCAACAGTGCAATACTAAAGTCATTGCGGTTTGAACATATAATTTTTGTATGCTGTCAGAAGTTACAACACATTGTTGCAAACCCACCTTTATTTTCCATATGCTGAAGCACTGCAGGGCATTCTAGGTTTGATGCACTTAAGAGATCTACTAGTCATCACTTCATACAATACTTCAAAAGAAATGTAATGCTGACCTTTCCGCTTTGAGCAACACCACATAAGAAACCCATTTGCAAATGGGGTGTTCAACTTCACCCAGCCCAGGCAAACTTTACTTCTGTGTGAAGCATAAAGTTAGACTTGTGAAGCCACACAGCTCATTATGAAGGCAAGCTATCCCATCCAACACACAGAGAAACACCAAGCTACAACAGATCTCTACACTGAAGGCAGCATTTAAAAAAATTCTCTCTTTCTCTCACACACACAAATCTGTACATCGCTTATGAGAATTAAGGCTATACACACACACACATTATATATATATATATATATATTATATATAATATATATGAAAATAGCTGCTCTAAGAAGTTACATTAAGCTGGAAAAAAAAATCTCACCATTACAAATATCCATCCATCCATTTTCCAACCCGCTGAATCCGAACACAGGGTCACGGGGGTCTGCTGGAGCCAATCCCAGCCAACACAAGGCACAAGGCAGGAACCAATCCCGGGCAGGGTGCCAACCCACCGCAGGACCCATTACAAATATCTATAGCTCAATGGAAATATTTAAAACTTTAATCTCAATTTTGAAAATTCAACTGTAATCCACAGTCTAATACATTTGTTATAAGACGAAAGAGTAGTCAGCTCTTTTGGCTGTCTCTCACACATTGTTTCTCCTTCACAGGGCACTGTGATTAAGCTTGGCGCCACGGTTATCCCTCGTGATCTTGGAAGAGGACCTTAGTGGGAAATACAGATGTAATATCAAACATTCACGATATTCAATCAAAATTACCATCTTATGTAATAATAGCCCACTAGTGATTAAATACATACACCTATAGAATATTCCACACTTAAGTTTGCAATAGATGTTTTTGAAGAGTAAATCATTGGAACAGGCATGGTGTTGGAACTGTTGCACAAAATAAAGGAATAAAACAAAATATTGGCCTGTCCTCCCTTGCTTAGCTAAAATACTTCCCTGTGCAGAAATACAAAAGGTGAGCAACATGAAATGATTAATGCAGCAAAGGTGCATTATGAGGCACATCATGATCAAATCCTGATAATACACATACACCCCTCCCTCACAATATATTTTTTCCAGTACAAAAGACAAAAATGGGTCCTAGTTAGATATCAGCATTTTATTAACTGCTTCACAGGTAAGCAGAAATCAAGTCTGTCTGTCTGTCTGTCTTGTGCTGGCTGAATTACAGAAACATGCTGCTAATGTCAAGAAATTTATTGGCTGCTTTACAGGTAAGCAGAAATGAAGTTTGTCTCTCTTGTGCTGTCTGAATTACAGAAACATACTACTAATGTCAGAAATTATGAGAATAATTTGCACTTCCGTGACAAAGGAAACAGGAGGATGGCGCTGCTACCTCATTGATCCAGCTTTTTGGGTTTGAACTGTGCAGCCAACTGTTCCAACATTCGCTGAACATTCTTCCAGAACCCAAAAATGGGGGAAAATTGTGATTCCAAATATGTGTGAGCCTTGCAATGGACTGGCATCCCATCCTCAGCTGGTTGCAGCACCTCTTTTGATCCTAATTAGTTTAAGCAAACTTATGAATGTTACGTTATACTAAGAACATGAAGGTCTCAGAGATACAGTACTTTCTGAACCACACTCAAGAGGGAAACATGAGGAAGCACTTACCATTTCACTTAATATAACATGGATTCTATAAATACACAGGCTAATATCAGAAGTACAGAAGGCAATTCACTAATCCACTTTCCAGTTACTTGCGAATCAGTTTCTGACAGGCTATTCTGTACAGAAGAACAGACCTCCATCCTAAACGATCCTGAGCCTTGCTGCTTGAACTGAAAAGGGTGTAGATGGCAAGAAATGTAATCTGACTTGCTTGTCTAAAAAACTAGCCAATTAGGAAGCACCCACACTTACCATTCCAACAAGAAATACTTAAAAGAAGAAAACACACACGCACAACATAAGGGGTGCGCCTGGATCATTGAAGGTGGCCTCACGGCCATGCCACGTTAAAAGTCTGTTGAACCAGGGCTTATATTTCACATAAACCCAACAGTGTGCGGTGGATCACAAAAGTGAGCGCACATCTTGTCACCTTCATGAGCAGATCGCCGCTAGTTTCAATTTTTTAATTTGAAACACGCAGTCTGTCGTAATGGCAGCGTGGCACAATGCTTCACCGAACGACCGAATTACGTGTGGCTCTGACTGGAGTCTCGAACGTTCCCGAGATCTACCTGTAAATCATCGCTGGCTCAGGTGTGAAAGGCTGCCGTCTTAAAAAGTGTTGCTAGGGTTTCGGGACGCCCCCACCCGTCGGGTTTAGTCACCGTGACGCAACACACCTACTTTGCAACAGAGACGTAAAAGAACAACTCTGTTCTCACCTGTGGGGGACCCAGCTCTACAGGGGCCTTCTCAAAAGTGGCGCTAACCTGTTCGGTTAGGAGTCCGGCATATTTAGACACCCTCCGACGGAAAGTGACACGTCAAGAAACACCGAAGAGGGGGGCAAAAAAGGGACACGTCCACATTTGAAATAGAGTTTGAAGCGACCAACCCTTTATAACTAAGTTTTTTCTTAACTTTAGAATCAAGTAGAGATTTTGTCAAACAGATAGGAAAGACAACGAATGATACTGCTGGAGAGGACAGGCGGGGCACCGCGCGAGGTAACGCTGGTCAAAACCAGCCGGTAACCAACCGAAGCGTCATTTTTTTTTTTTTTTTGGTAAGAAGAAAATCACTCTAAACACTTCTTTACCTTCTAGAGCATCACCGCATCCCAGCACAGCTAAAACAGTCAACGCCGACAAGAGTATTTTCCAGTACATTTTGGAAAGGAGGAAACGCTACTGATTATTTTTTTCCGAAAAAAAAGAAAGTGGAGTAAAGTACAACAGTTTAAAACTAGAGTGCTCTAGGAGCTTTCTGGATCCTGCCAGAGAGAGACAGCTTTTTCTGTGGCTACTTCCTGCTCGATCATGTGGCATTTTAACTGACTCACTCACTGCGCCGGGGGGAGGGGAGAGGAGGGGGAGGTGTGGCGAGAAACCTGCACTATGTAACCCTAGAAATGCCAGGGAGAACTGCCGTGCGGAACGCTTCAGTTCAGGCATTTCTTCTTAACCCCAATTATACCGTTGCAGGTACAACTCAAGTAACTTTCACCATACAACGGATTTTATCGCCTTGTCTTCTTTTACGATGGCGCAGTACATAGCTCCAGATGACGAGTTTGAATCCCAGTGGGTGTTGTAACATGTCATCCCACTCATAGAAAACCTGCTTTCATTTTCTGAGCATACGCGACACTATTAATATAAGCGCAATTAACTTAATTTCACGACAGAACGAAGTTTTTGTCACGATGCAACTAGGTTTTTCAATTTTTATGTATCATTATCAAATCTTTTCCCAAAAATGGTATTTGAAACGTTGACTCGTCGGACAACAAAATACGATTCTACTGTGTTACTTTGCGTTTCAGGTGAGACCAAGCCCAGAGAAATCAATGGCGCTTCTGGACAGTGTTGATGTACCGTATGACTTGTTCTCTGTAATGTAAAGACTTAACTTTCATCTATGGACTCAGCAGTGCATGGTGTTGACTGACAAAGGTTGACTGAAGTGGTTTTTAAGATTGTGACAGCTCAGGGGTCGGAGATCACACGCATTCACAGATGTTTTTCAACCTTGCCCTTTATCCACCAGGATTTGACTCACTGTATTCCTTGAATTAATTACATTGTGCTCTTTAGAGGGTCAAATGCACAAAATCCTAACACTCTGTCTTTAGGGAACGTCAATCTGAAGGTGCTTGATTATTCACTAACGCATCTGTTGGCAAATTGGCGAGCCTCAATCCATCCTTTCTCTTGAAGGTTTAGGCTCCTCGTATACTGTAACATGATTTTCTCATCTGTTTCACATCACATTATTTCAGTGTGTTGCATCGTTATTAATCCTAAACCACCCCGTACCACCTTTTTGCTATGTGTTGCAGGCATCAATTTCAAGAAACAATGCAATTAATTAGGTAAAAATTACATACTTTGTCTTAATAGTGCTTTTGTTTAAATACAAGTCAAAGTAAATTGACAAATTACTCCTTATTGTTTTTATTAACATTTTCCATACTGTCCCAGTTTTTTTTTTTATATTAGAGTTGTAGCAAAAACAGCCGGCCTTAGGACGAAGTGACCGCTTCGGGCCCACAGCTGGGGGGGGGCCCACTGCACCCAAGGTTTTTTTTTTCCTGTGCTGCGACGCTGCTGCGGAGGGCCCAATGGAGCAACAGACTCCTTCACTCCAACCTCTATTACTAATTTTTTATATACAGTATATAATTCACGGGCAACATATTCCATCACCTAATTACTCCACGTGGACATCTCCACTTGGCACTCCACTCTTCATTACGCTTCACTCAGGCCCATGCGCCTGTTGCCACCTCCACGGCTCATCTGTGCCTCTGTCCTCAGTAGGCGGCCACTTATGCTTCAGTCAGGGCCGCTCCACCGCACTGCATTCTTGACAGAGCATAAAAGGGGCCCTTCTCTTCGTAAAGCCATCACTTTCCTTCATATCAATATATTTCCATTTTGTTAGAAAGAACGTCTTGTAGATAGTAGTTAGGCCTTGCCGAATTTCCACAGTTTGAAATTATTGTATTCCAAATGTCTTCAGTTCTACCGCCAAAGAAATATAAATCAGGTGCTCAAAAACGTAAAGAAAAAGCAGCGAAAGATGAATTCTTTGCTACCCAAAAACAAGCTTTAAAACCGAATAAAAATGTAAAAAGAAAATAATGTGGATCTCATCTTCATAAAATAAAAAAAATATATAAAAAATATAAAAAGCAAAAAAAAAAGTGCTTGGCCTAGCTATTTACCTCCACGTGCTGCCTGGTGGAAACAGCAAAAGCTGGCTAAAATGTAGCTTTATCTGTTAATGTATCGTCACTAAAGACATTTATGCAGTCCCACTCCGACCTCCATCACTCATACCCTTCACTCGGGGCCTTGTACGACAGTCTACACTGACAGCCTGCGAATTTGGCTCCTGTCAGTGTGTTACGGTTAGGGTTGTCAGTGTCAAATGGAAATCGTCAAAAAGTGATGGTTGTAGATGCCGGGAAAACACATTTCTGCAGATCAGAATGCAGGAAATCGCTTGGCGGCCGGGGCTTGGCCCCGGACCCCCTAGCTGCAGAAACTGAGAAATCCCATGTACATAAGTATTCACAGCCTTTGCTCAATACTTTGTCGATGCACCTTTGGCAGCAATTATAGCCTCAAGTCTTTTTGAATATGATGCCACAAGCTTGGCCAGTTTCGCCCATTCCTCTTTGCGGCACCTCTCAAGCTCCATCAGGTTGGATGGGAAGCGTCGGTGCACAGCCATTTTAAGATCTCTCCAGAGATGTTCAATCAGATTCAAGTCTGGGCTCTGGCTGGGCCACTCAAGGACAGTCAAAGAGTTGTCCTGAAGCCACTCCTTTGATATCTTGGCTGTGAGCTTAGGGTCGTTGTCCTGTTGAAAGATGAACCGTCGACCCAGTCTGAGGTCAAGAGCGCTCTGGAGCAGGTTTTCATCCAGGATGTCTCTGTACATTGCTGCAGTCATCTTTCCCTTTATCCTGACTAGTCTCCCAGTCCCTGCTGCTAAAAAACATCCCCACAGCATGATGCTACCACCACCATGCTTCACTGTAGGGATGGTATTGGCCTGGTGATGAGCGGTGCCTGGTTTCCTCCAAACGTGACGCCTGGCATTCACACCAAAGAGTTCAATCTTTGTCTCATCAGACCAAAGAATTTTCTTTCTCATGGTCTGAGAGTCCTTCAGGTGCCTTTTGGCAAACTCCAGGTGGGCTGCTATGTGCCTTTTACTAAGGAGTGGCTTCTGTCTGGCCACTCTACCATACAGGCCTGATTGGAGAATTGCTGCAGAGATGGTTGTCCTTCTGGAAGGTTCTCCTCTCTCCACAGAGGACCTCTGGAGCTCTGACAGACTGACCATCGAGTTCTTGGTCACCTCCCTGACTAAGGCCCTTCTACCCCGATTGCTCAGTTTAGATGGCCAGCCAGCTCTATGAAGAGTCCTGGTGGTTTCGAACTTCTTCCACTTACGGATGATGGAGGCCACTGTGCTCATTGGGATCTTCAAAGCAGCAGAAATTTTTCTGTAACCTTCCCCAGATTTGTGCCTTGAGACAATCCTGTCTCAGAGGTCTACAGACAATTCCTTTGACTTCATGCTTGGTTTGTGCTCTGACATGAACTGTCAACTGTGGGACCTTATATAGACAGGTGTCTCCTTGAGAAAGTCTATTAGATGCCATGGCAAATAATACTGGCGTCAGGTGAGTTAGAGAAGATGTTGATACTAAGTTTAGGGAGGTTGTGTTGGCGAAAAAGGGAGAAAAAGGTGAGCATCTGCTTTCATATACAGTATCCATGTATTACCTAGGGTCACGTGAACTCAGTTATACAGTACTAGCAAAATACCCACACTTCGCAGCGGAGAAGTAGTGGGTTGAAGAAGTTATGAAAAAGAAAAGGAAACATTTTAAAAATAACGTAACATGATTGTCAATGTAATTCTCATAGGCTTATTTTAGTATTGAGAGTGAATTTGATGATGAAGTCAGCACCTGGAAAACATACGTGAGCAAGTAAGGAAGCCCAACAATGACAGCCTTGAAGCGGTGGAGTAAATGAAAAGACAGGAGTCACCAGCAGGAAGACGTGAAGGAAGGTGAACAATAACAGGCTTGAAGCAGTGGAGTAAAGAAGAAGGGTGCAGTAAGCACGACGAACAGCTGAGGAAAGTAAAGAAGTGAGTGAGGAGGCACATGAGCGCGGGATATCGTTAATGTATATAGGCAGGGAGCCAACCATGTTGTAGGTGCGCGGACAGCGGCCGTGTGGAAAAAGGAAGGGGGACCGGGGGCAGCCCTTGTGTGTCTCTGTTGTGAAATAAATGGTCTGTTAACGGAAATAAGGAATGAAACTACCAAAAGGAGAGGTCAGTTCCAAAAGTTCCTTACGGCATAATGGTGAGAACCGCCAAAAAGAAGATGTTATTTTCAAAAGTTTGTTACAGGGCACTGTGCGAAATGAAACATACTTAACGTTTTTAAGTACAGTGTAAAGGATGAACATGGGAAATTTGGGCTTCCTACATATATTGGAAGTCGTGGAAATAGTGAGGAGGGGTTTCCCCTATCTATATACTGTATACAGTTTAGGGGGTACACCCGTTCCCCCCCCTTGGGTGTTGCAATATGACATGAAACATACCTAACTTTTGTAAGTACACTGGCAGGAATGAGCACGCGAAATTTCAGTTTCCCACCTATATGGAAAGTGGGAGAATTAGTGATGAGTCAGTAAGGGCCTTGTGATTTACTATAAAATTATTCCACTGAACTTGTAAGTTACACCAACAAACTACAGGGTGGTAGCATAAGGTTCCTGGTTGAGATTAGGGTAACTGTATTCCTGTTTAAAAATAAGCTTTTCGGAAGCCATTCTGTGAAACCGGCCCTTTAAGAGTTCAAGGTTGCCAAGATTTTTTGGCCTGCTAGCCTGTTGACTCTGTAGCAAGGGACTGTTTTCCCATCCTTACTGCAGCTCCAAAAGTGGTGTCCAGCATAGGGGAAAAATAGCCTTGACATGGCCCTACTTGTAGCTGAAGCAAGCTATCTCTGACCCCAAGAGTGATTCCATGTTTGACCTAAAATTAAACCTGAACAGGGTGTAAACCTACCTCAAGTCAAAGGTATAATGTGTCTGAATTTGGGAGGAGAGTTTGTGGTGAATGCTTACTAGCAGGAGGAAAAGGCCAAAGGTCAAACAGACAGACAAACAAACAGACAAAGACAAAGAACTGGAAAAGGGGCAAAGGCACCTTATCTCAGAGACATGGTTTCAAACCAATGTGAGGAAATCCTAGAGAAGTTTTAGATTTCTTGCTTCATATATTTGTTTATTATATTGTTTTTGTTCTCGTTATGCCTTCATTGGATGTGCTTTACTCCATTTTATTATATTATTATCTTTAATGTTTTAAAATAAACAGCTGGCAGGTTATCAATAACTACTGAGTTGTTCCAGGTCAAAATAAAAACAGACAATAATATACAGTACAGATGTGATTAGTATGAGAGTTAAATGCAATGTATGGTGGCCATCCC